>NC_140934.1:62833417-63075917 GCF_014529385.1 Adiantum capillus-veneris
TAAATATCTTTATATTTTCAATTGCAAAAAATCCATTTTATGATTAGAAGTAGCTTAGGTAGGGCCTGATTTGATCGTGATCTAGAGCTATCAATTGGTGTTCTATTTGCTTGATGTGTTTGATTGCATGTTAGATCACTGAAAAAAGTCGCTTTGGTAGTGAAATATGCAATAAACAAAGTTCAGAAAAATTTTCTGTGTAACTGATTGTTGTTGAGCACTTAAAAGAGCTATTGGAAGAGTTCTGTGCTGAAAAATTGGAAATCTGCAACTTTAGACATCATACGCGTATGATGTCTTAGGACCTAAACAAAGACTAGAATTGAAAATTTGACATTGCCAGAGTGTTTAGAAGGGGGGTTTCACCCTAAGATCAACTTAAAACAAGAGCATTAACACTCAAAGAAACCCAAAAAGACAAGTCGGAGTCCAAGAAACGCAAAGAATAGGAAATTTTGGATTCAAATCTTGTTTTTACATTCAAACCTGACAAAAACACTTGAAACTCAATTATAAACATTGGAGAAAGCTTAAAACCAAGAATAGTCAAAATCTGGGACAAAAGACATCATACGCGTATAATGTCTTTTGGCACATCCACTGCTTATTTTTGATATCTGACCTGACAAGATTGTTACAGGCACTGTAGGAAGCATAAATATCAGGTTTGGACCCAAATTGATGAAAAAGACATCATACGCGTATAATGTCTTTGACCTAATTTTGGACATATTTTGATACTTTGCTAACACAGATCCATTGTAATAGCTGTCTAGAGGTTATATTTCAAGTTTCATCCCATTTGGATCACAATTGACCCAAAAAACAAGTCAAAACCGGAAAATTGCCAAGAAAAGCCTAAATTAGCCATAACTTGCTCAAATAGAGTTCAAACTGAATTTTGTGAGGGAACAGAGCATAAAGGGGCCACTGAGAGTGAGCATAACCAAAATAGTCAAATCTGTGAAAAAAAGACATCATACGCTTATAATGTCTTTTTCAGCATAACCGCGACAAAATTCTCACTTGATGAAACAGAAGTTGTCCAACTGACAAGATTAAACAATTGACCAAGTATCAATCAGTTTGGATCAATTCTGACCACACAAACTTGGGGAAAACAAATTGCCGAGATGGAAAAGTTACAGTCCTTTAGGGGAATTGATGAATTTGCGATCGGGCAGGAATCTCCGGAATAATCAACCAAAACAAGGGGAACCAGCAAGTGTCATATCAATCGAGGGAAGTGTAAACCAAAGTTGGGTGCAACCATTAGAGCCGATCTTTGAAGGAAGTGTTTCTGATACTTCTTCGGAGAGGTCTTACGAGATTTTCACCGAACACTCGAACAGGAACAACAGAGAAAATATGGCAGCAGGATCATCAAACCCTTCCGCCACAATGAAGCTACTGTTCATAAAATATCAGTACGACAATGAGCAAGGTGCAAAGATCTACAAAGATGGAATGGACCGCTATTGTGTAAAGATAGAAGAAAGACCTAGTGAGTTCAAAGACTTAGTGCCTGTGAGCTATATCGGAGATAGATATCTAGATGACGAGGGTACCATGTACTTGGTAGTCCTAAACCCTAACATTGTGGACAAGTGGGGATTGATGGGCACCAAAGACAAAATAGATGAAGAACTCGAGGAGAAAGCACCAATAATGAACTTCCCTAATGCGAGGTTAAGAAGAGAGAATGAAACTACAAGGATCAACACTGATAACATCTATGTGGGGCTATACAAATATAATAATGGGGAGCAAGATCTCTATTATAGATGTGAAGAACCCTACACCGGAGAGTTGACAGACCAAAAAAGACTCTATGTCTTTACCTACACAGAGGGATCGGAAGTGAAAATTGCCGCTTACGATAAGTATGGCAGGCAATACTCAACAATGGGCAAGAAAGAATTAGAAGGATATACATACTTTGGGGGACCACTACATCAGTATTATGTTACTTCTAGCTCACATAGACCAGCACCAACAACTGGAGTGCAAAACTCAATGACAACAGGAGGACAAAGAACTCAGGTTGCTGACTCTTTCAGTCAACCTTGGGACTCGAAGCTCGGACCAATGGGATCATTACATTCCAGAGAGTCAATGGAGACGAATCGAGGTAGTGCAGTTCCAATCCCCACCTATACCACTCCAGGTCCAAGGTTTGAAGCGGAACCATCACATTTACCTCCTAGTAGTAGATTCAGGGCGGGGAACCGACAAGGGTAACCCATGAAGTCCATGATGCTAGAGAAAGCTTTAGCCGAGACACAGGAGCAATGAGATTGGTAGCAGACCATAGACGTATGAGACCATCTCAAGTAGCGAAGTGTATGCCAAAGAAGTATGGTGGTTCAGGAGATCCGTATGCACATGTGTCACTCTTTAAGCAAGTCTTAAGAGCTGAGCAGATAACAGATTTCCATACACAATACGAGGGATTTGGTCTTACTCTAGAAGGTACTGCATTGACATGGTTTCAACCAATGAACATAGGGGGATTCCATGACATTGACCATTTGCTAAGAGAGTTTGCTGAGGAATTCTCAAAACGAGGGATTAAGCACAATACGGTCTCACAAATATATGCTTTTAAACAGAGAGAACACGAAAAAGTGAAGGAAGCTTCACTTCGCTTCAAACAATACATTGAGAGATGTCCAGTACGTGAACGACCACAAGATGACAGACTATCTGTTCTCTTTATTGAGGGACTGAGGAACGACACTCTCAAGAAGGACTTGCACTTGAAAGCTTGTACAAGTTTCGAGCAAGTAACGAGAGAGGCATTGTACTTAGTGGATAACTGTACGGTTTATGGAGAGGTGTCAGCGGATACAGATTTTGCATCCAGTAGCTCCTCCTCCGTAGCGAGCGAGACTACCACTAAAAAGAATGTTCAAACAACAACCATGCCAAATGTAGAGCAAATGATAGAAGATGCTCTAAAAAGGATGGCACCATACCAAAAACCATTGCCAAAAACACTGAAATGGTGTGCTATTGAACAAAAATGGACAAATCATCCAACAGAGGAGTGTTATTACAACAAAGGGTATGTAAGGGAGCGCCAGTATGCACCTCCTGCTCAATTAGCACCACCTCAGATACATCCAGTACCTCGATACCCAACGGGAAATGTACCAGGACCTATGGGGATAGAAAGACCGCAACCGGTATTGGGACAACAACCACCTTTACCAGGAGCAAGACCAGTGGGCATTAGATATGCACCAACCTTAGAGAATCAGGAAGAACAAGCCTTAGTGCCTGTTCAAGCCTATTATGAAGAATCTGGTGCACACATGTCTCCAACTATGTATTACCCACCAGAAGAACCCAAACAACCAGAACCATGGGGCATGATTGGGAATGTTGGAATACCAACAATTACAAGTGCTTCTGATGAAGAGAGATACAATTTGGACGCAAGAACATTGATGTTCATAGCTCATGGAGGGTTAACAGGACAAAGACCATCCTATCCACAAAGGACGAATCAAATGGGACCAAGACCAGCACTAGGACCCTGTTACAAGTGTGGAGGTGACCATCTGATGAATGTTTGCCCACATACGGAAATCATTAGAATTAACGCTTATTGCACTGAGTGTGGGGTTACTCACTTCATTGAGGATTGTTCAAAGAATCCAAACAAAGTGCAAAAGACGACATTGAATATGCTAGAAACTATTCCTACCAGCAGTGGGTCTGAAAATGAAACTCTGATACCAACGCAAGTTGTTACTAGAGCTCAAGCTAAGAAAACCACTAGAGAACCTGAGAATGGAAAGTTAGCGACTGAAGTGGTTAGTCAAGGACCGCGGAGTCAGAAAAACACATGGAAAGCTAGAAAAGCACGCATGAAGTTGAGAAAAGAACGTGAAGACGCTATTCTAGCTGAGGAACTAAAGCAAACTAAAGCTAGATTAGAAAAACTTGAGAGTCAAAACGGGAAACGAGAGATGAGCCCGGAAAGAACGAAACAAAAGAGTATCAAAGAAACAACGAGCTTAAGCTCAGGGGGATCAGTGCTAGTCGACAAAGTACACGAACCATTGGACGCACTGATGAGAGCTTACGAAGCTAGGTTAAAGAACAACCAAACACAAGAACAGAGGTGGATGACATACCCAAACGCGGAATTGGAAAAGCAGAGACTTGAAATGTGCCAGAGAATGATCGAGACTGCACAAGCCTTATTAGAACCACCAAAAGAAACAATGAATTGTGGAAAGGAAAACCCAATTCAGCAAGAGACTATCGTTTCACGGGTAGCTGAAAAGACTCCCAGTGCACAAAAGCCTGAAAATACACAAAAGGATGACCGCATAGTATTGAACACAACCGATCAGGAGATAGAGAGTTTTCATCCAGTCATACAGAGGATTTACGAAAAGATGAGGATTACAATGAATTTTGGAAACAAGTGAGAGAGGCAAACTTTGCAAACGAGCTAAGTTGCCAAGCTAATCAGACAAATTGGGAAAAGGACATCAGGAATCCTCCCATAGTGGAATTTGAGGCAGGATCTCAAGTGGACTTGGATCTGCAATCTTACTGGGGAGATGGGGGCTCTGTTAGAACAATGGAGAGCAAACCTCATTCACTGAAAACCTTACCTTCATACTTAGGAGAGTATGAAGCAAAATCCGAGATTAGAGCACTTCCCTCACGAAAAATCTCATCAGAAAAAGTCATGGACTCGCAAGGATTGATAGAGATTTTGTCAACACCAGTGACATGCACTATCACTCTAGCTGAGCTTTTGAGGCTAAGACCACATATGTGGACCACTGTAGGAAAATGCTTGGAGAAATTCGGGATAAAAGATCCAACATCGAGATTGCAAGAGAGCATAGAGGAGCTGAGCAAGCCACAAAAGAACGCTAAGCCTGTACCCTTAAACAAGGTCGGAGAGTATTGCGAAGGTGAAGAGGGGAATACAACCTTACCAGTTGAATTCCAAGGAGTGAACACGATGGCAATACTAGACAGCGGAGCTGGGGTAGCCATTGCTACAAAAGAAATCTGGAAAAAATGGGGGAAACCAGCAATAAGGAAGACTAGGTTGAAACTCCAATTAGCAGATGGACACATGGAGAAACCTATGGGGTTATTAGAGAAAGTTGTAGTGACTTCTTGCGGCATTGAATACGAACATACTTTTGCTATTGTCGATTTTGGCAAGGAGAATAACTATGATATCATATTGGGAAGACCATTCATGAGACAGTTGAAAATGGTCCAAGATTGGGGCTACGATCACATATACTGAGAAATATGGAAACCACTACACGTGTGAACCTGAAAGACCATAGCTACAAAGATGTGAACCGAACACCGGTAGAGGAGTTTGATTCAGCTACTTTGGCGGGATCCGAATTTCCAGCTTGGTTAGGTAAACCCAAGGAGTTATGGATGTGTGGAGCTTCGAAATGTGGAAGTCTAACGAGAGAAGAAGTGTTTTAGAAAGGGCTATCGAAGACGAAACTTATATAGGAGAACCCTTTCCAGAGGACACGTTTGAACCATTAGAATGGACACACATTCTAGCAACCCTAGATGTTTGTGCAATTCCGGATGGTCCCACAACGAAATTTTGCGACAAGGACGGGTACGACGTGGTTCCGTACTTCATGTTGAGAACTGTACTCGAAAAAGAAACTGAAAAGAACGATACACTGGAAAAGGAAGATGAAGAAGAGGTGTTTCACGACATTCCCGATCATCCAGAGTGGGGAAATGAAGCAGACAACGAGTCAACGGACAATTCAAGCGGAAACGAAGAAACTATAACGGATGTCCGATTTTATGATTTTCCGAACCAAACTAAACAACGCCAGAAACGCTATAGAGCAAAGAGAAAAACAAAGGGGGTTAGAACCAATCCGATGCCTAGAATAAGAGGAAAAAATCAATTCCTAATGCTAGTAAAGGCTGAAGATTGTGTTAAGGATAAGATTTCTGGAAGAATGAGAGGCAGTGATCAAAAGAGCTTACGAAAAGACAAAAGAGGCTCAAGAAATCAAGTTCAAAAGAATGGAACGAAAACTGAAACAGAAAAATCAGAAAAGAACAAGCGCAACAGAGAATACACGGAGTCCAAGTTAGAACGTAGAAACAAGTACAGAGAGCTCAAGAAAACTCTGAAGGAAGTTTGGACGACAGAAATTGAGAGTGGAGAGGACGAAAACGTCAAAATCAAGGAAAACATGGATGTTCCCTCTCACTATAGGAAATTCACAATAGAGGATAGGAAGGTGATATTAACCCCACCTATTCGAGAGAGGAAGGAGAACGAATCTTATGACGGACCGGAGGATGCAAAAAAAGTTGATTTAGCAGCTCCAGGTGAGCCACCTAGACCGGTGTACATAGCCACAGATTTGTCTCCAGGCGAGGAAGAGAGACTTTTGAGTCTTCTCAGAGAGTATAGGGATGTGTTTGCATGGTCTTATAAGGACTTAAAGGGAGTTGACCCATCGATATGCCAACACTCAATCCCACTGAAACAAGACGCAAAGCCTAGCAGACAGAGACCATACACATATAATGATACTTTTGCTAAGCGAATCAAGGAAGAGATAGATAAGCTAATGGAAGCTGAATTCATATACGAGATTGAACACACCGATTGGGTATCTCCGATTGTGGTAGTACCTAAGAAGAACGGAAAACTCCGAGTGTGTGTCAACTTAAAGAAAGTGAATGCTGCAACAATCAGGGACAATTATCCCCTGCCGATAACTGATCATGTTCTAGAGCGTGTATCAGGGAAAACAGCATACTCCTTTCTTGATGGTTTTTCAGGATATAACCAGCTAGCCATAGCACCAGAAGATCAACATAAAACAGCTTTTGCAACGGAGTGGGGAATTTATGCTTATCGGGTTATGCCTTTTGGTCTAACCAATGCTCCCGCAACCTTCCAGAGGCTGATGACGCATGCTTTCAAAGAATACTTAAGGCTGTTTCTAGAAATATACATGGATGACTTATGTGTACATTCTCTACTGAGAGATGAGCATCTAGAACACCTAAGAAAAGTATTTGAGAAATGTAGGACATATCGCATTTGTCTCAATCCTGAGAAATGTGTGTTTATGGTCCGACAGGGCAGAATTCTGGGACATATTGTCTCACAAAACGGAATATCCACGGATTTAGAGAAGATAAAAGTTATAGTGGATATGCCTAGACCAACCAATGCGAAACAAGTACAGAGCTTTATGGGACATTGTGGATATTATAGACGATTCATTTACATGTACGCTATAATAGGCCAACCACTTTACAGGCTAATAGTGAACTTTGAATGGACAGAGGAGTGTGAGGAATCGTTCAAGAAATTGAAAGAGGCACTCATTACTGCTCCAGTCTTGAAATCACCAGATTGGGAGAAGATATTCCATGTGCATATAGATGCTTCGGCATATGCAATAGGATGCATTCTGGCTCAGCCAGAAGAAGGAAACATGGATTTTCCTATCTGTTACGCCAGTCGACAGCTCAACCATGCAGAGAAGAATTACACCACAACAGAGCGAGAAGGATTAGGAATGATCTATGCTGTGAAGAAATTTCGGCATTATCTTCTAGCCAACAAGTTTGTGTTTTTTACGGATCACCAAGCCTTGCTCTACCTAGTGAATAAACCATGCAATACCGGGAGAATAGTGAGATGGTTCATTATCTTACTGGAATTCGACTTCACGGTAGTAGTAAAGAAAGGAAAAACACATCTTAGAGCTGATCATCTTTCGCGATTGACGAATGGAGAAGACCCTATAGGAGTAGATGACGACATGCCAGACGCGTACTTGTTCAACATAGAAATGATACCGAAGTGGTCTCAAAATGTCGTTAACCTATTAACCTATGGAGGAGAGTTCGATAGAAGAGAATACAACCTGAAACATATTGCTATTCAGCAATCCAAGAATCTTCAATTGATTGCAGGAAGGTTGTATCAATTGGGAAATGATCATGTTTTACGACTATGCATCAATCCTGAGGAATATAATATATATCTGCGCGAAGCACATGTTCAGGAATGTGCATTTCATTGTTCAAGAAGGAACACATATAGGAATTTGTTACAATTGGGAGTCTATTGGCCAGGAATGAAAGAAAGCGTACATGAATATGTCACTGTATGTATTGTATGTTCATCAAAACCGCCAGCCGAGTATTCGACATTATATCAGATAATGATCGCTCCAGAATGGAGTCAGTATATTGTTGAATATCTCACAAATAGAACTTTCCCAGAAGGAACGTCAAAAGCTCGTCAGAAATCTGTAGAGACAGAAGCTAGAGATTACGCTTTAATAGGAGATCAACTCTATAAGAGAGGTAAAGACAACCAGCTTAGGATTTGCGCATCAGAGTCTGAGTATGTGATAATCCTGGAGCAAGCTCATGGAGGAGTAGGTGGAGGCCATTTCTCAGGTGATAAGACAACAAAACTTGTCTTAGCCGCAGGAATATGGTGGCCAACATTACATATGGACGCTGAGGAATACGTTAAACGGTGTGATGACTGTCAGCGGACCAAAGTACCACTTAAAAGAGATGATATGCCGCTTAGACCAATGATGGGGGCAAGAGCTTTTGCAAAATGGGGGATTGATTATGTCGGACCCATTTCACCTCCTGCATATAAGACTCATGCACAATACATCATTGTGGCTACAGACTATCTAACAAAGTGGGTCGAAGCAAAGGCAACTCAAAAAGCAGATGCCAGGACCACGGCACAATTTCTATATGAATACGTCTTTGTACGATATGGATTGCCAATAGAAATTGTGAGTGATCGAGGCACACATTTCATAAATGAAGTGATAGAGATCCTTCTAGATGAATTCATGGTAATCCATAGGAAATCAGCCCCGTATCATCCACAAGCAAACGGACAAGCTGAAGCAACAAACAAAACCATATGCACGGTCCTTACGAAGATTGTATCTGAGTCGAGAACTGACTGGGACCAGAAGTTGCATTCAACATTATGGGCATATAGGGTAGCATATAAAACATCAATAGGAACGACCCCATATAACATGGTTTTTGGGCTAAATGCTATCTTACCAATAGAATTCTTGATTTCAACCTTAAGGGTGGCTAAGGATCTAGAGTGGACAGGGCACGAGCTTTCTGATAGAATAGATGACCTGGAAAAGCTAGATGAGCTTCGCCTAAAAGCAGTAGCTTCCATCTACGCTCAAAAAAGGCGACAAAAGGAATTTTTTGATAAGCATGTGCGGACTAAAGAGTTTAAAGTTGGGGACTATGTCCTAGTTTACACTCTGAAACAGCATGCTAAGAAGCTTAAAAAGCGAGGGATGGGACCTCTGGTGATTAAAGATCTATCACCAAGTGGAGCCGTCAAGCTTGCTACATTAGACGGAGAAGAAATGCCCAATTGGATTAGTGGATGCAGAGTGAAAAAGTATCTGTTGCCGCTAACACAAGACATGCTTCTCAAAATACATCAAGAAAAGCTGCGTGTCCAGAAAAAGAAAAAGATTGTGGAGGAAGCGCAAGCCGAGGCGAAGGAAAGAATGGAGAAAAGAAGACTACTGCGTCAGAAACAGCGCAATGAAGGAGCAATACGAATAAACGCAGTCAGTATAACAGAAATGGATAATGACAAAGAAGAACCCATCATTGAATGCAAAGTAGGAACCAACCAAATCAAAGCCAGAGCACTATTGGATTCAGGAGCTCAAGCTAACCTACTTTCACTCAGTTTGTATAGACAATTGACAAATGACACTAAACTACAAACTGCCAAGCAAGAGTTAAAGAGTTACTCTGAGAATTCAATCAAAACTGTCGGATGCACAGTTTTACATATACAGATTAACCAATATGTGTATCCTCATATGTTTTACGTGGTTGAAGACCAAGCTACACAACATCCATTATTGCTAGGACAACCATGGCAGAAGCAATACAATGCAATGATTGACTGGAGTTCTAAATCAGTGCTTATCAAATACGAAGGTGAAAGTCAATCAGTTAAGTTCACCAAAGGAGAAGAGCCAACTCCAAAGGACGAATCCAAAGACAAAGGTAAACAACAACCAGAGAAAAAGAAGAAGCAATGGCAACCAAAAGTTTCTATACAACCGGATTACTCTTCGACGAGGAATTCTCAACAGTGGATAAGGAAGACAAGCAATAATATAACAGCTCAACCTTGGAAAAAAACGGAGTCAAAGTTGGTATGGAGACCAAAAAAGGCTGTGCCAGAGAACACAAAGGTGGAAAACAGAGTCTTCAATACCAGACAACAGAGTGATTCCAGACAATCAAGGACAGTGAAACAGATCTGGATTCCAAAGAAGTTCATGACGGCACAAAGCTATAGCAAGCAAATTTGGATCCCAAAGATTTGTAAACAGGAACTCCCTTCAATACAATCAACGGAAACTCCTAGGTATTTCAAGGCGAGGAAATCAACACACAGAACAAAGCAGGTTTGGGTCGCAAAGAGTTTGTGGCAAGCACAAGCAAAGCGGAAGCAGATTTGGATTGTGAAAAAAGACAACAAGGTAACGAAGAATCCATCTACTGATTCTACTACCGAAGTGCCAAAACCAACCCAAAACCCGACCACCAATCCTTCAATCAAACAAAGAGCAGCTTTATTGGAAAGACTGTTGTATCATCGCTCTACAATTGCATTGGGAACTTATGACCAAAACAACTACAATGCTTCACCCACAGACACTTCATAGTCGTCCGGGAGGACTCAGACTAGGAGGGGGGGAGGTATACAGGAGCTACAAAGCAGCTACAAGCGGAAAAACAAAGAAAAACAAAAATTATATTACAAGGGCAGTGTCTTACATGATTTTGCAATTTTTTATGTTTGATTGCGGATATTGATAATATTTATGCCCTTATATACCTTGTTTTGCAACAAGAAGAGATCAAATGATGAATTTGGGTCTCTAGATGTGTAAATATCACTAAATAAGAGTGTTTTTGGAGCTAAAAAGTGGAAAAAAGTGGTAATCCAAGTCCAAAAATCACAAAGAAGTGTATATTCATATACACAGGGTTACCAGCTATTTATCGTGTATGTTTGGAATTTTTTGGCTTCAATTTGCTATTTTCCTTTATTTTTTATGATTTTCTTAATAAAAATAAAAGAAAAATAAAAAAGCAGGTGAAATGAGATCGGAAAAAAGAAAAGAATAGACGGTGATGATCCTAATGACAAGGGCAACCCATGGTAAAAATGGGGTACAATTCTGAAAAAGTTGCGGAAAGCCCGAAATGACAGAATTTTGGCAAAGTGGACAGATTTCTCAGAAACAGGTCAAACGGAGTCCAAATTGAGAAATTTCAAATCCTAAAGTGCATTTCACGACGAGATAGGAGCACATGTCAAATTTGGTAACAAGTGATCCGGGAAGCCCGAAGTTAAGTATTTTTCACTTCACTATCAAGCTCATTTCCACTATTACCTTCTTGGAGAGAGCAAAGAGCACACAGGAGCATCCGACCTTCTACCGCCTTCTACGACTGCTACGAGAGCTCAGAGGACACCAGACATGAGAGGTAGACTCGTTGCCATAAGCTTTTGATGCTTATCGTTAACTTTTGTCGCGAAAACTCACCAAAACCAAGAAACAAGAGCAGACGGGGAATGGGGAGGAACGCTAGGTAGGGGCACAACCGCCTAACCAAACCTTGCAAGAACTTAGAGGTGGGTTACCCTAGTATAGGAGATGAGTTTCTAGCACTCAAAGCTCGAGAAAGAACGACTGGAAAAACCCTAGGTCAACAGAGCCTGCAAGAGGCAAACAGAAAAAAGTTGTCGGAACGACACAAAACTTCTCAGGAAGCTTAACAACATCGAGGGCAATGCAACCATGGAGTATCTCCGGGTTTGGATCACCAAAAGTAGGTCGGAACAACCGATTCGGCTGCGGACACACAAAGCGTCATTTTGGCATAACGGCTAAAATTGACGACCAAATGACATGAAACTTCACAAGCAGCTTCAAATATACATGGATGACTTATGTTTGCAAGCAAAACCCAAAAGAAAGCTGATTCACTTACCGATGGTGAAAAAGACGCTTTCGGGCAACCAAATGGAGAAAGATGGAGAACGGGGAGCCAAAGTCAAGTTCAACCAAATAGGTGGCTTCACAACATATCCAATGAGCTGGAAATGCAACTCTCGAGAAGAAAAGTTGAAGAAATTCAACTCCAAGGCAAAAAGACGACTTCGGAGACTGAAATGCCTATAAGGGGGCTTTTTAGCTAAACTGATGACTTTTTAAGTTGAAAACTAGTTAGCAGGGCTTAGGGCACTAGCACAAAGCATTCTTTGCACAAAAAGACCAACATTTCAAGAAAAGACATCATACGCGTATGATGTCTCACAGCATGATTTTCACATCCATTTCAACATTTGAGTGCATAGCCTCATTCCACATGTTAATCACATCCTATGAACCAAGTATCATGAGAATTGGAGTTAGAAAACCCAAGGAAAACCAAAAAGACGCAAAGTAGGCCATAAAATTGATTTTTGGTCCTAATTTTGTCAAAATAACTCCAAACTCATTGAAACTTTGTAGGATTGTTGATTAACACATCTACAAGCTATCTGGAACCAAAAAGCACCATTTTGACACAAAAGACATCATACGCGTATGATGTCTATTTGCACTTACAGAGCCAAAAATGCTCATTTGTCATCATACATCCATTATATATATCTAATACATGC
This sequence comes from Adiantum capillus-veneris, assembly GCF_014529385.1. NCBI lineage: Eukaryota > Viridiplantae > Streptophyta > Polypodiopsida > Polypodiales > Pteridaceae > Adiantum > Adiantum capillus-veneris. Next base: position 62,846,193 of record NC_140934.1, read on the forward strand.
TACATATGAAGTTTGGAACCATTTGGTCAAGTGGATCACCCCATTAGCCCAATTAAGAGAAAATCCTTCATACAAAGCCTATTTTTGTCCCAAATCCAACATATTCAAGTCCAAACCAAGATTTGAGTATAAACAGTCCTTCACTAGCACATGGAGAGTCCACAGAACCAATCCCATGAAAAATTGATGAAAAAGACATCATACGCGTATGATGTCTCCAGAGCCATTTTTAGTCCAAATTCTATCCAAACTTGATAAATCCACTGAATAAGCCTATCTAAAGCCAAAACCAAGCTTATAGAGAAAATTGGTCCAAAAATGCACTAAAAGACATCATACGCGTATGATGTCTCACTATGTGATTTTGGCACCTCAGGGCTTCAACCACCAAACAGAAGTGTTCTACATGCCATTTGAAAGTAATCCACCAAGTTTTACCCAATTTGGATCATAAAATCCAATTCCCTTTCAAAATTTTGCCAAGAGCCTGAACTGGACTAAACTGGCCAAAACTTGACCAAATGGGATCCAAACTCAAATCCAAGCATATGATACTCATGTATACACTATCAGCTACAAGCACAACCAATATGAAGTCATTCTGACACAAAAGACATCATACGCGTATGATGTCTCCAGCATGATTTTGAGCCCAGTTTGCATATTTTTTCACCTACATTGCATCCTTAGGCCCTGAATAGCTCATGTTTCAATTTTCAAGTCATTTGAATAGTTAAAAGCTTCATTTCGGCTTTCAGTACTAAAAAGACGCTAACTTCTGAAATTGGAGTTACAGGATCCATGGATTCCGCTAAGTCATCGGCAACTAAGAGAAAAAGACCAACCATCAAGGATGCTCTTGCAGAAGCAGAACCTTTTGATATTCCAACAGAAACCCTCAAGCCAACCAAGACTTGGGTGGAGGAAGCAGTACTAGAAAAAGAGGGAATAAAGATCTACCAGGGGACTTTCAGAGATCCTCAAGGGCAATCGGTCGATGTACCTATGATCCCACGAGAATTAGTGGATTATAGCAGATCAGAGAACATCAGCAGATACCTGGAAAGGGCTGACTTACACAGGTTCTTCACCTCGAGACCATCAGGTGTGGATACAAGAAGAGTGTACGAGTTGGCAACATCCATTCAGAAGGATGGGAAAGCCACATTGACAGCCATGGATGGAGAGAAAGTAGAAGTACAGATCACTCCACAGCTCATTGCAGATGCATTGAAGCTGAACAACAAAGGGAGCTCTGTCAGGGAAAGAAGGGAGGCTATAGAGGTTTATGGGTCCAAGAAACAGAATGCAGCTTATGGAGATATGGCAGACCAAAGAGCGGCAACCCTTTGCCGACTGTACAACCAATTTCTCCATATTTGCAGTAAAAGACTGCAAAAGTATACGACACCGCCCCATGCCATTGCAACTACCATCACATGGGCACTGAAGAGCAACATGCCAAAAGAGGTGAATTATGCTCAATACATCCACGAGAAAGTAATCGCCATGCACAACCAGAAGCCAAAGTACATAGGAGGAGCTGAAGTTCTGACAAGAATAGCTTATGAAGCTATTGGAGCCAGAGATCAAGGGCCACAGGTTCCCTCCCAGAATGAGTGGCTTAGAGAAGCCGATGAAGAGGAAGAACAGCAAGAAGTATCCAAGAGGGCGTCCACAAGAGCACGCCGAAAACTAGAAATAGTTTCAGAACCTGAAGAGGCTGTGGATGAGCCGCTCAAGAAGAAAGCGAAGAAGAAGACTGATCCCAAGAAAACCAAAAGTCAAAAAGCCGCAAGAATGGAAAGGCTGGTGGAGCAGTTCAGAGCGGAAAGAGCTCTAAAGGGGGACTTTGAAGAAATGTGGGTGCCAGACCCCACTAAAGTCGGCTCAGCCAGGCCACATGTTGATCAATATGATCAATATATTAGAGCTTATGAGGATTCGAAGGCCATACTGGAGCAGCAACCTGTCGAGCCTTATACTGAAGAGGAAGTACAGCTTTTAAAAGCTGAGCTGAAAAAGGACGACAAGGAGAAGAAGGAAGTAGATGAGTCTACTGAACTTCGAGAGAAAGACGGGCAAGCAAACAAAGGGAAATCCAAGATGACTGAGGACAATCAGCCCTCCTTTACTGATGTACCAAGCCCGAAGAAGACGGAAATTATTGTGGAGGAGACCACAATAGAAATAGAAACAGAAGTTATGGAAAATCCGGAGACCGAGACCAAGGAAAAGGAGATAGATCCAGTTCAGCAAAAGAAAGATGATTATGAGGATCTGGTAGCGATCGGATACAGTGAAGAAGAGGCCCTGAAGGCAGTTTATGGGATATCCCTACGAAAACAAGATGATTGGAAAGGGACGAAGGAAAAGACAAAGGGTACAATGGAGAGTGAAGAGAAAATGGACGAACAGAACATACTAGAAGAGCCGAAGCCATTGGAGGTGGTGGCAGAAAGAGCTGTCAAGTTGACAGATGAAGATGAAAAAGACATGCACATGGTGCATGAACTGCTCAGCAAGATTAAAGAAAGATCCAGAGCAAAGGAAGTAGCAATTGAGACAGCAAAACAAAAGGTAGCAGAGTTGCAGAAGAAGTTAGAGAATGCTATGGCTGAATCTGAAAGTCATAAAGCATCACTCTACGACGCAGAAAACGAGAGAGACGGCTTGATACTCCAACTAGCCGAAGCTTCAAGAGAGGTAACAAGTTCACAGGAAGCAAAGGAGCGAATAGAAGATGAGCTGGAGGCAGTCAAGGATGAGCTCATTGAGCTAAGGGAAAGAGTCGAACTTCAAGAAAGGACAATCACGAGACTCAGGACCACCCCTAGAGCTAGCAGAGCAGGAATAGAACAAGAGGGAGCCCTCGTACCAGCTCTGGAAAATCAGGTCAGAAGTTTGCAAAGAGAGCTAAGGTTAGAGCAAGTGCAAAGATTGCACATGGCGGAGGGATCATTGGCTGCAGAGGAGAGGCTCACATCAGAAAACCAAACACTAAGGACAGAAAATGAGGCCCTCCGCAAACAGCTCCAAGACCTCCAAGAGCAACAAAGAAGAGAAACAGAGGCAACCACAATTGAAGATCCAGCCCCAGTTCAAGAAGTGGCCTCAACTTCAGGAATCTCTGAAGAAGAACAACAAAGGCTCCAGGACCAAATAGAAAAGTCAACAGAGGAAAGTGCCAAGGCGGAAATGGAATGGGAAAGGAGACTCCTCATCTCCATTAGACTTCAAGGTTTAGACACAAAAGTGCTCCATGAAGAGTGGATGCAACCCAGCCTGCCTTTCCCTCTGATGAAATTTGAAGTGATAAAGACGAAAAAGAGAATAGAGGAGGAGCAGTCTGTCGCTCTTTACGAAGACGACATCACAAAGGATGAACAATCAAAGAAGATTGTAGATTCTCAACCTAGATGGAGGAAAGGTTGGCTAAACAAATACCCAGCCTACCTCATCTACTTGGTAGAGGCTCCAAAGGAGATTCGGGAGGATGCAACCTTCTGCCCGGTGCCAAGAGTCAGAAACTGGAAAGAGCATGGCAGGATTGCAGAAAAGAAGCCAAATTGGCTTAATTATCCCAGGATGCCAGGACCAAAGGAAGGAGAGAGAATAGGTAAAGCCTACATGGTGAAAACCCTAACGGGCACCATCAAACTCTTTACTGGCTCTCCTGACCTTTCGTGTCAGATGCTAAAGAAAATCTGCAGGACTCTCTTAGCATGCATTGAAGTGTTCGCGCCAGATCAAGCCACGACCTCGAGTCTACTATCGACGGCCGACACAGTGACGGATATGATGTATGATCTTTCATTGCAGCCATCACCAAAGGTGTTACATCTCTTATACCAAAGAATTATGTTTTTGCCTAGCTTCCACATGCAAACATTCGAAGAAGCTTTCTACACCGGCTTTTTCACTCATGAAAGCAAAATATTCGGCCCAACCTTGACCATCGGCAACCTACGCTACGAATCACATTTGCAGATGCTCAAGACGACAGGACTCTATTGACCAAGCCTAAAAGTCATGTCAGGGACGACATGAACGCGGAGGGGGGGGAGTGTTGAGCCAGCAGAGGAAGTGTTGAGCCAGCAGAGGATCACACCCACATTTTTGCTCACACCCATCATTTTGTAACCATTGATTGTAATAAATGTCTTTCCGACATTAATTTTGATTTGAGCCATTCATTAAGTAACGGGACTCAATTGAGTTTCCAGCTTGTAATCCCGAAGTAATTTCACCTGTTGATGTAAATAATTAGAGATGTTCTCACCTCCAAGGCTGAGGTATATAAGCCAAAGTTTTGTAACCTAAAGGAGATTCAATTATTAATCAAAGGGAGTTTTTGAGCGCCGTGACTGTGTCTGAGAGAGAGAGAGAGAGAGAGAGAGAGAGAGTCTTATCTTCTTGCTACGCGAGCTACGGGGCCGCCATTGGAGAAGCGACACCGCCATTGTGTTAGCAACGGTGAGAGCTACGCACAGATACCAAGAGTGCGCGCTATCGGCTTCTATGTGTGGTAAGTTCCTACGAGATTCGGTGTGAGTTTTCTTCCAACTTGTGTGTCGGAATAGATCGTGCAGCATATCTATAGAACCACAACGAGTAGAGCTACACATTAGTACCTTCGGGGTCAAGTTTCGGTCACCTGTATTTTTCCGCCTGTCTTCATACGCGTTTGCCGCACGGAGTGGTTATAGGTTGATTTTGCAGTTCAAGTCTTTAGGGTGTTGTTCTTACCTAGTGCATAGACTTCCCCTTGAGTTTGAGATCGATTCGATGATTCTAGATCCTGTTTCGTATAGCATTCGTTCGTAGTACGGATTTCAGTCACTTGCGTATTTTAGAACTTAGATTTGATTTCCTTAGTAGTGATTGTCATTAGAAGGTCGAGTAGGTGATTTGACACCCACCTAGTTGTTTCCATGCGCCTGCGGGTCAAGCTTCGTCCTCATCTGACAAATTCTGTTGTTGGTTGAGTTCTCGCTATTTAGCTTCCGCTAGCGGCGTAACCGCCTTAACATATATATATAACTCTCTTTCTCTATCTCTCTATTTTCCTATTGCTCTGCCATAACTCCTGGAGCTCCACTTCCCTATCTCTCTCTCTCTCTCTCTCTCTCTCTCTCTATATATATATATATATATATATATATATTAACTCTCTTTCTCTATCTCTCTATTTCCTATCTCTCTCTCTCTCTCTCTCTCTCTCTCTCTCTCTCTCTCTCTCTCTCTCTCTCTCTCTACTTACCTCTCTCTCTCTCTCTCACTCTCTACTTACCTATCTCTCTAATGATCGAACGAGCGACTGATCTAGGGAGATCTAGACGCCCACGACTGCGGAGGACTACACAACATCAACAGAGGCTGCATCAGAGGATCTAGCTAGGTCACTTTGGCTCGACATGCACAACGTCCGGTCAGAGTACTGACCATGGAGGAGATCTACCTATCCCAACTAGCTCGTTTAGCCGTTTAGTCCACACCCAGTAGTTTAGGATTCCATAATATTTTATTTTGTCATCTTCTTACTCTAACTTTGTATCAGATCCATCACATTGTAACTTTCTTGTCTTATGTCTCATAGGTCACTTTGGCCTTTCGAAGACGTTAATATAACATTTCATTTCATTTCTCTCTTTATTTTTTTTTTCTTTAGTTTTAATTTCCTAAGCATACATTAATTCTCTCTCTCTCTCTCTCTCTCTCTCTCTCTCTCTCTCTCTCTCTCTGTCTCTCTCTCTTTCTCTTTGATTACCTACACACACATACACACATTTCTCTCTCTCTATCTCTTTCCTACACACACACACACACATTTCTCTCTCTCTCTCTCTCTCTCTCTCTCTCTCTCTCTCTCTTTCCTACACACACACACACACCACTCTCTCTCTCTCTATTTCCTACACACACCTCTCTCTCTCTCTCTCTCTCTCTCTCTCTCTCTCTCTCTCTCTTTCCTACACACACACACCGCTCTCTCTCTCTCTCTCTCTCTCTCTCTCTCTCTCTCTCTCTCTCTCTCTTTCCTACACACACACACACACACTGTTCTCTCTCTCTCTCTCTTTCCTACACACACACACACACACACACACGATGTAGAGGTAGAGAGAGAGAGAGAGCAAGAGAGAGGGGTTGGGGAGGACGCAGCAGGTTTCGGCCAAGATCCGAGTAGGAAAAAATGGCCCCTGCGCGCGGGTTTCGCTTTTTTCCCCCAAATTTTTTGGCGTCAATATACGCGTCGCTATACGCGTGGCAAATAAAGCCTTTCCACGCGTATATCTACGCACATTGCGACGCGTATAGCGACGCCCGCTAATGTCGTCGATATACGCGTGGAAAGGCATGGCCGTCGATATAGGCGGGTCGATATCTTCATTTAGTGTTGTAGTGCTTCCTAGTATTAAAACACATGGATTAATTAATCCTACTAGAAAAGAAGGTTACCTCCTCTAAACAAGAGTGAAGTGGGGTTGAAGTCCTTCTTGAAGAGATGTGAGGTTCAAGGAAGAAGGAAAAGGGATTTATGGTGAAGAGGTTGGAGAGAGAAGTTTCTTCACAAAACCCTCAAGGGTTTGGCCTTCAAGAGAGAGACTGGGTTGAGGGTTTGGCCTTCAAGAGAGAGAGAGAGAGAGAGAGAGAGAGAGAGAGAGAGAGAGAGAGAGAGCAAGAGCAAGGTTTAATGGAAACCTTGAGTTACTTAAGCATAGTCTTGAGCATGGAAAGTATGCAAGTAGCTTAGCAATATGTGTATCTAAAAATACAAAGGAGAGGGGGCGTTTATATAGGAAATGGTGGGTGCAATTCTCTTCTCAATTCCTATTGGACCCCAATTCTCTTCTCAATTCCTATTGGACTCCAAATTCTCTTCCCAAATGTGATTGGACCCCAAATTCTCTTCTCAAATGCTATTGGACCACATTTCTCTTCTCAAATGCTATTGGACCTCAATTTTCTTCTTAGTTCTTATCTCTTAACTTTACCTTTCAATTAAGTTAGTCTCTTTTTCCTAGTTTTCGATCTAGATCAGTTCCCACGTGGCTTTTTGATGAAGAAGTACAAAAATAACCTTAATCTTAAAGGAAAAATATAGGGATGACGTAATTTCTTATCTGAAATATCCTTGTCTTTTCATTCTGGAGTAAAGTCTCCTTGTCCGTATAACTTCTTTGTCGGTCTTACTTTTTCTAAATTATTTTCTAGGTCGAAAAATTTCTGAATGGCTCTAGGGTTTAGGGAGGGACCTTACACAATGTCATGCTCAGTTTATGATCGAAGGTAATCTTTATGTATTTAAATATCTCATATCTTTTTTCATCATTAAATATGAGATGATATGTGTGAAATTATTTACGTGAATATCTTGCAGCATACGATCACTGCAAATAATTGCTATATGTGAAACTAAAGAGGAGGATGCAAAGACTCAAGTTATTTTTTGGGAGAACCTTAATTCAACAATAGAAAAGTACGAACATGGTGCAACTGACTTTGCAGGTTTTATGTCTGATGACGCTGGTGCAAATTGGAATGCTATTCAAATAGTCTTCACAATGGCAGGCCAGATAATATCATGGATTGACATGAATGGTCATGCCTATTTCATTGGGAGCAGAGTATGCACAAATATGCTAAAAAGTGGATACCTAAACATCTAACAAATCCACACATTGATATGTGTGAGGAATGGAGAGCTTGTAATACCATTGTGCTTGCATCTCAAAAGGCACTTTCAATTCAAAAATGATGGAGACGACATCTACCTATAGAGAGCATCACAAGAGTGAGAAGATGGTTTTAATGGTGGGAGTAGTGAATTTCACATTGGGGAGGAATTGGTACAGATGTAAGTACCTTTATGACAATTTATATTTTTAGCAAAATTTATAAATGTTGCGTACATGGAATTTATAGATTTTAATGCATGTTTGTTTGAATTTCATAGGCTGGTCTAAGTCCGTGGGAGCGGGTACAAATTCCCAATGTTAATTTATCAAAAATTGTGCATGCCAGTTGGTTAGCGGGTGAAGGTCGAAAGAGAAAACTTTCCTTATATGATGCCTGTGTAACAAATGTTATAAATTCATATATTCAATGTGCAAAGCGTTTGGGATATACTACTGGGCATTATATAGGAACGGGTCCCACAATGGAGACCTTGCTTTGTTGAGTTGAATCTCAACACACTCCAACGTGGCCCATCTATTACATGAGGCTATTGTAAGGACTCTTGAATGTATGCGCAGCCAATTTTTCATGGAGACAAAGAAACAATACAACGCAAAAAGAGGGGTAGAATAGGAACAAGTAGCTCCCATCGCCCGAAATATGTCATGGAATCTAAGCAACAAAACCATCGCGGTTGGCCCAAAAAAGTCAGGTTTGATATCCAAGGACGAGGTATTTCTAACATTCCACTGTAAATTAGTGACAGTGATGATGACATTAGTTTTCAAAAATAAACAACCACACATTTGTCATCTCAAAGAAGTAATGTGTTTGAGAGTGATGTGCCACGCACTCAGTGGGCCCTAAGGAGAATGCCCATTCAAAGTCAAAGAAAGTGTTTTGGAATAGTAGTAGGGAGAAAAAATTGTGACAATCTCTTGCATAGTTGCTCTATTGGTCTTGTTGCTCCATGTATATGGTCCGAAAAAATGTTTAAGGGTAAAACAATTGAGCAATGGTTATGGTTTTGCATCATGATATTTTGCATACGCGATCAATCAAAAGACAAGTCAAAAATTTACCTCCTGCTCCGAATGTTTGGCTAGTATCAAGAGGGACAAATATCTCCACACAGGAACTTGCAGCACTGCAACAGAGTGGGTCTAGGATAAACAATGCAATAGTAAATGCGCAACCTCCGGCTGGCGACTGCTAAGAAGGTGGTGGCAGCTCGCGGAAGAAAAAGTGGAGGCATGAAATTTCTAAAGAGGACATGAAGAAATTGGAAGCATGTAATAGTATGACAACTATATTTTTGGATGAAGTGAAAAGGTCTCAAGAGCATGTAGTTTTTTGAGTTCTCACTGAAAATAGTTATGAGATTCATATACAAGGGAGTCCAGCATGCACGTGTCCGAATTTTCAAAAACAAAAGAAGACAAACAAATCCTTTTTGGCATGCAAACATATGTACTATTTGTACACGAAAGTGCTCGGGCTTGAACCTAAGGAGAACATGATTATTCATTAGCCAACCCTCTCACCAATGGACATTGCCTTTATTCTTGGACAACCAAGGAGGATTTCTCCCCCCATTTAATTACTACTGTTTTGGTATGCATCTTTCACTAAACTAGATAATTTCTCTCTAGAATTTATACTTTCTCTCTCCGTCAACCACACATATATGGAGTCTTATAATGATTGAAAATTACATTAAATAGCTACTTTATGCTATGACACATGTTTGGTTAAAAAAACTCAAAAGATTATTGAAATTGTCAAAAAAACTTGAAATGAAAAACTCTCAAATGTTAAATCTCTGCCATTCCTTAGTGGTCATGTTTGGAAACAATGTATAAACCTCCATGTCCCATCGGTCCACAATTTTGGGATCCTCAATTTTCAAATATTGCACTTGTTTTTATCCATATAGAAGATATCGTGTTTGTTCTCTCTAAGATCCTCTTTGAATTCAATTGCTTGGTCATCTATCCTCACCACATACTCTTTATTGGGATCCAGATAAATTTGAGCCCTATGCTTGTTGGTCTTGTAGAAGGTCAAAATGTGTTTGAACTTGAGAGAGATTCCAATCCCCAACTATGTAAAAAAGGTAGACATCTCAAAACTTGAGTCAGAGTCAAGCACTTTCTCAACTATAGTCTTTAAAAGCCCCCCTTGGTTCACGCTTTACTTTGTAGATACTCTACTCTCGTCTCTCTATTATAGCCTTGATTTTCTATGATATGGCCTGACCTAAGCTACATAAAGATTCAAAATACTCAATGAAAACTTGGATCAATACCAATCCATTTCTAGTAGTCATAAATCCAATCAATTTGTTGCTCAAGTTGGATATCAATCACTCCTCTACATTTAATGGTAATGAATTTAGTCTATTGATCAACAAGTATATAAGGACTGTGGTCAAATTTTTTGGCTTAATCTTGCCAAAGGACTCAAAGGATCAATTTGCAACCTTCAAATCAAGGAAATTCAATTTCAAGTAGCAAAAAATGTCCCAAATGACTTCAAACTTGCTAGGCTATTTGTATGAGGTGTCTATCAACCTTGTAAACCAAAAATTGTCAAAAATGATGTCATAAAATTTAATATCTAACCAACCCAAATGATTTTCTCATATTAAACCGATCATTTAATGTGGGAGAATAAATGGGAACAAGGGTTAAGATATAGACATGTGCTTATCGATCTATCTCAAAACGGGGCCAATGGTAAAGGGGCCCAAACGAGAGATGGTCTATCAAAGAGCAAGGCTAACCAATGGAGCATAAGACCTTAGGGTGAGCTTCATTGAAGACCTCCAATAATGAGTGTAAAAATCCTTTGACCTTAGGTAAGCTAGGGTTGTGCTTGACGTGGGAATCCGGTCCAAGATTGAGGTGCTTAAGGTGCTTGTTGTGCTTGATGACTAAGGTACTTGAGGTGCTTGATGGTTGAGATGCTTGAGGTGCTTGATGATTGGGATGCTTGAGGTGCTTTTCATTCTTGAGATGCTAGGGTTGTACTTGAGGTGGTAACCCGGTCCAAGCTTGAGGGGCTTAAGGGCCAAGCTTGTGGTGGGAACCAAGCCCCAGTTGAGTGGATTGAGGTGTGCAAAAGGTCAATTTCAATCCCTACAAGGAGGGGGCGAGCCCTACATGAGGGGGGATGAGAGAGAACACACACACACACACACTCACAGAAGGCATGCCTAGTACAAAGAAATCAAAGGGGACACTTTCTAAGTTCCTTCTCATGTTGCCCTTATGGTGTGCCTGAAGCCTATTGGTTGGCCACCCAAGGGGTCCAATGATAATTCACAAGATTTAATTAGTTGTCTTTGCATTTATCAAGTCCTCTCTCTCAAAGGGGAAAGGGGGACACTTGTCCCAAGGCTATCCTTGTTGCTTGTAATGCCTCCTGATTGTCATTGGCTAGTGGAGGGGTCCAATGAGCTTCAAGCATGAGCTACAAGGGGGGGTCAACCAAAGAAATCTAGGGGGTTTCTTAAGGGGTATACTCTCCCACACACACTCACACACACTCTCATTATGCATTGTGAAAATTGCAAGAGCTCCCTCTCCTTCTCCAAGCAAGTAGAGGTTGAGAGCCTACACCAACACTCTTGGCTATGGAGTGAAAATCCAACCAAGAGCCATGCTTCAATGCTTAAGCTTGCCATCTTCTCCATCTTCATTACTATGCTATTATGTATGCTAGCAAGAAGAGTTATGATAAGTGAGAAACTAATTCTTTCTCCTATGAAATGATTCTTTGATATCTTCCCTACCCTCATTCCCTCCACCTTTGAAGGTGTTTTAGGTCTTGGGACTGAGGCTTGGGATAGTTAAAGATTTCTTCAAAGTTTATGTTATGCTTGTGATGCATGAATCTTTTCATCTTCATTGCATCACCTAGGTCACAAGGAACACAAATATTGTATTGTAACAAGTCTCTCTCTTAATGGGAGAAATCATAATACAAATGCCTATTGGAGGGGAGACTGGCTCCACATCATTCCGGTCCTCAACTGTTCGTTCTCTAAATTCTCTCTCTTGCAAAAGTATTTTTCATTCCAAGTTATCTAATTGCTATGATTATGTTGCTATATTTAATTATGTTCACCCGCTATTCTCACAAAGTAATTTCTCAAAAGTACTCTCATTAATTTCTGCTACTCTCAAGTTAAATAGGCCAATGCCATTACATTGGTATCAGAGCATTTGGTTTCTCTTTCCTTGATTAAGAAGAGAGGTCCTTAAGTAGCCTATATATGATTTATGTTGTTAATTATATTAGGGTAAATGGAACAAGGATCTATAATCGGTTTTTTTTAGCCCACTATGTGGGATATGGTGCACACCTCGGGAGCTTTGGACTTAATAATGGAGTCTTTTTAGACTTGCCTACGGATTTAGCATTATTGAGACATAAGAAGTCTGAAAGGAGCTGGTCCTCGGCAACTCTGGTATGTTAGACCTACTCCACTACTCTCTATAATTAACCACTTTGAGCCATGGGTGTAGATACTTAAGAGCTGATTTTCAAAGGCTAAGAGGAGCGAAAACTAAGGGTTTTGAATTGCCAAAGCATACATTAAGTACATACATAAATTTTCTTAGCATGGCTAACAATAATCAAGAGAGTAGAATGAACATTGATAGCTTTGATTTTGCACATGAAGGTGCTAATGATGATGCCCCCATGTTTGTGAATTATCTTGTTACTAGGTTGCAGCAAGCTGTGGGCAACCCTGCTTTGAAAGCCAAAGTTACTCAAAAACTTTGTGCTTATGGAATTTCCCTTCCTCTCCAAGAGGAGAGAGATCTTAGAGGCCTCTTGAAGAGACCCCCAAAAGAAGACTCTCTCCCATACAAGAGGAGTAATCCAAAGAGCAAGAAATAAATGAAAGTTTAAGTTCCTCTGAAGATGTAGCTCCACAAAGACGGCAGTCTAGACGATCACACACTCCTCCCAAGAGGAAAAGATCAACACACAGTCCTTCTCCTTGTCACTTTGAAAGGGAAGAGAGGAAATAAAGGAAGAAAAGGGCAAGAAAGAGGTCACCCTCTTCTCCTTCTTCTTCACCTTCCTCCTCTTCCGACAAAAGCTATGGCTATTCTCCTAGAGAATACAGGAGGGGAGGACATCGCAAATCATACCCTACATGGAAAAGGTCACAAAAGCTAAATAAGTTCAAGGAGGGAGGAAAGAGTATCTCTTTTCTCATATATAATGACACCTTTGGAGATGTGGCTTAACAGAGTCCTCAAAGCTATGCCAGGTAGCTATTCACTTTCAAAAATCAGCTCGTCAATGGTGGGCTATCCTTTGTGGCAACGGTGAAGCCCCAAAGACATGAAAAAGTCTACGAGTTTACATCATGAAGCAATTCCTTGCAAGCGATGCAAAGGACAAAGTGCTTACCGAATGGCACAACTTGAAGCTTCTCTCTCCTGAGTCTATCCAAAGTATGTAGATAAGTTTTGGGATTTACATCTCAGGGCTATTGTCTTTCAAAAGATAGACTTTTCCAAGCAAAGGCAGGATTCTGTGCGGGATTACCTGAAGAGATGGCGAAATACATCAACTCACAATGGCCTGGTTCTATTAGCAAAGTAATCCATCACACCATAATTGCTTCACGTTGTTCCAACCAAAGTGTGTTGACCATAGAAGATGGCATGGGCAGACATGTGCAGGCTAGCAGAAGCATGGCAAAAGGCTGGAGCAGCTAGGAAGATCATGGACTGACAGGTAGCAGGGAAATGTATGACTGATGCGGTTTATAGGCCAAGAAAGGCTCAAAAAGGGGCTAATTTGGGGAGCAGATGAAGGAGATTCAAGGTGCATTCTTTGGGTCCAGGAATCTAGAACTTGAAGTGCTGAAGGAGCAGGTCCAAAGGGCTCATCAAACACAGCTATTACAGAGCCTAAGATATCAAAGGTTGAAGGTGCAATGTGTTGTAGATTCTTTCCAAACAGGGAAGATGGGGATAGGTGGCCCAAGTGAATGATAGGGTATAGGCATGTAGTGCTTGATTTGTGGAGCCTATCCATCTTTTCAGATTATAGACTGGAGCCACGGATTGCAGTTTATGGCCACTTGAAGTTTTGTTGGGGGCTATGTTATTTCCCACATATTAACCCTCACGCACATTCCTATCACCTAAGACGAACGCCGTATTATTTATTTGGTAGAGTCAGGTACCGGGCTTGTCGGTCCAATAAGAAAAGAGTAAGAGTGATCGCCAATGAGAGGTGCAGTCTAGCTGGAACATTCAAGGGATTAGTTGGTTAAGAATGGGCGCCCAAGTATGAATGGGGCGAGCTCATATAAAAGTCAACTAAAACTTAAATTCACTCATTCTTTCATTTGTGCAATTTGAAGAGTGCTCTTGCTCCATCTCCATCTTCTTCTTCTTCATCTCCTTGTGTGTGTGCGTATGCATGAGAGAGAGAGAGAGAGAGAGAGAGAGAGTGTGATCGAGCATTGCAACGGTGGCACGACGGGGGCGAGGCGGTTGAGCACAGTGTAGTGGTGTCTCCCTCTTCTTCACGGCAAGGAATCCTCGATGACAGCAAGCGTAGAGCGGTGAGTGACACACCATTGTCATCTTTGAGCTTACTAGTTTAAGCTAGTTACGTGCTTGGAGCCATTTGTGGCTCACACACAGTGTATCGGCAAGTCCCTTGCATTAACACGTGCAATAAACGCGCACATTTTTGGCGCCACTGCCGGGGAAATGCCATACACTAAGCTTGAATGGCACTCTGTGCTTCGTTGTGGTGCATTGAATTGTAGGAAAGGTAGAGAAGGAAGGTGTGTGTGTTGAGAAGGAGTTTGTTTTGCTGCTGTGTATTGTTTTGTTAAAGGTACTGTGTTTTTTTGTTAATAAGGTGTTGAAAGGTACTGTGTTTTCTCTGTTGATAAGGTGTTAGTATTAAGGTTGTAGATCCATAATGTAAGTTTTGTGTAAAGTACAGTAAGTGGTTATTTTAGCTAGTGAGTTGCTCTAGTAGTGTGTTAGTGTGTAATAGTAGCTTCATTAGTGGTAAGTAGGTAGGTTAGGTGTGTGTGTGCTCGCACGCGCAGCGCGACCGAGGCGACCTTATCCAAAAAAAAATCAAAAAAATTAAAAATTTTTATAAAAATTTTAAAGGTAGGACTGGGATCGGAAATATCCCCCAGACCCAAGCCCAAGCTCACGCTTAGGCTCAGACCTCAGTCGCCCTTTAAAATTACATATTTTAGCCTCGCACGTAGCTAAAAATCGACCTTTTTGAGACCAACGGAGCTTCAAGTGACCGAACGTTGTGCTGTAAAGCACACCGCAACTCTCTAAGTGATACGGTCATTCTAAGCTATCACACACTTTAATTAAAAAAACCGATCATTTAAAAACATCAAAAAGCGAGTGAAAACGGACGCCTAAAAAAGTAAGCGGTTAACCTTAGAGGTTATTCACCGACACTTGTAGAGTGCCAAAGGCACATGCATCTACGCTCTGGTCGTGTGCTAGAGACGGAGCAACTAGAGAGAATTTTGACTTACGCAATTTCTCAACATCCACCTACCTTAGGTTCCCGCCCCTAGGTGGGAAACCAAGGTAGTACAAACCAAGACCCAAACATAGCGGCTAGTGACTTCCTCTGACTACGACGTCATGGAGGGTTTCCCAATACCTAATCCCGATAGCTCAAGCCAAGACATGCATGCCATGGGCCCGCGGTCCGGACTGAGCGTGTTTAGCCGCTTGAAGGAAACCTTTAGTAGCTCGCCACTCGCTCCGAACATGGAGCTTATGATGTAAATGAGGGGGGTGGGGAAGTAAATTCGCCATTCATGACCAATGTAGACCCTAAGCCCTTAGAGAGTGTGCATGTGAATCCACCATTCACTGCACCCCCTGACTCTTGAGAACTCCTCCCCTCTGAGGTTATATTACATGATGGTAGAAGCCTTGCCGAACTGCAAGAGGTTGAGCGATATATCATTGCGGCTAGGAAAAGAAAATCGAGAGCTTACGCAAGGCGGAGCAATGAAGAGAGTTAAAAGTGAAAGCTCTTATGCCAATATCTTTGCTAGGAGAGCAATCGAGTGCTCCCTAATTAGTGACCACTAAGGGTCAACCCATAGAGAGCCCCATTGCATCTAGTTCAAAGGACCCCCCTAGCACCTCAAGCTTAGATGGAACGTTCCTAAATGAGAACTAGGAGTACGAACTACAAACAGAAACTCTAACTGACCTATACACAGGTCACACCTATCACGTGGGCTGGTTAGATGTCTTACAATCCACAACGGGTGCTACTAGTGTGGAGGATCAACAACAAAGAGTTTGTGAGGTCATCCATAGAGTATGACCCTAAAGCCTATTGCTAAGGAGCCAAGGATATTTGAGATGACTTTAGCAGATCTCACCAAGGCCGATCAAGAGAGTCTTAGAGACAATCGTGCTCTGTAAAACAATCATGTGTATCCAAGAAGGGAGCAACAATGGTGCTCAGTATGCTATGGATCGCATAGTACTAGTGAATGCCCTATCTTTAGAGTAAAATTCAATGGGAATTGTAATGCCTGTGGGAGGTATGGTCATCAAGCTAAGGATTGCATAGTATTTAAGCGCGCCATGGCCAATAGACCAACCTTAGCATGAACAGACACACCTTGAGTGACTGCATTGATGCCGGCCCCACCTCTGGAATATGGTCCCTAGGGCCCAAAATGTTGTTCAAGCAGCACCCTTACCACCTCCAGTGCTAGGACCGCAACCACCACATCCAAGAATCACTTATGTGAATCAAGTGGGTTGTGAGTCATCTATTGCTTGTTTAGAAGGCTGTGAGGAAGATATAGATCCTAATATTGCCTATGCGATGGATGTGCTTGAAGAAAGTCCAAAATACTACATGGAGGACTATTGGGGACAAGTCAAACCTATCTACCAAGTAGCTGCTCTTAATGCAAGAGGCCAAAATATCAATTACACTGCTAAGAGGCCACCTCTTCAATGTTATGAGTATGGAGGTCCACATCGTAAGGCCGAGTGTCCTATTAGGATACAAAAGAATGCCACACTAATGCAAACCAATCAAGCGAGCACGTCTACAATGCGAATACTCATGTGTAATCGATGTGGCATAGATCATTTGATTGCCCAATGTCCAAATAATCCAAATTCACCGAAGATCACGCCATTAAACTTGATTGAGGTTATCGAGGAGCCATCACAAAGTACACATGTGGTACCAGTACACGTATTCACATGATCGATGCTCCAAAAACAAAATTATAGTCTTGACGAAACAGACACGGCATCAATTTCCCAATCTCAGAAAAAGAAGAAATCGGGAAGGAAGAGATCACAAAAAGCAGCGAAGTCAAACCCCAGTTCAAAGACCAACATAGGGACTGGTGACGACCCCGTATATATGAATGACGCTGAAGAGGATTCTAATTTAGGTGAAACCATGGAGATCAAAACAACCACTAAGATAGAAACCAACAAGGAAGATCTTTATGAGCCACAATGGCAGGGATCCAAGAATAAGATAGGAACTTATACAAACCCTACAGAGGAGATCAAGCAATTAAGGAGTTTGGTAGATGATACCCAAAGGGATCTAGAACCAACGCCTAGGCAGATCCAGATTACAGACACCATGTTCCCTACGCAACAACAACCTCACCAAGTCCATAGACCCTTAGCCATACCTCGTGTCATCCAAGAAGAAAGTGACTTAAAGTCATCGGAAAGTGGGCGTACTCGCTTCTTGATAGGAAGAATGTTTACACAGGGACTACCTAATCCTATCGAATAAATGGAGATCCTATCTTCCCCAAGTTAAGGGCGAGAATCCCAAAAGGTGCCGTTAAACATTGCCAAATTGATGGATTTCATGTCTTCAGAAGTTAGAACCACCATCATGTCCAAACTATATAAAGACCCTGAGCTAGTCTCAGCTCTTTGAGCCTTCCTCAATGGAGAACTACAGTTTGGGCTACCACAATTTTCACAGATGGATGGAGCTGGGGCGATGCCAATAGAGGAAAAACACTTAGATCCACAACCCAACCTAGATGAGAACCTTGTTATAGAAATACCTATTAACAAGTTGGGAGAATAGTTTGAGGGTGATGAATCGAATGCAACCATACCAATCACTACTAAGGGATTAACTGTGAAAGGAAACAATGATGGTGGCGTTGCGGTTATCATTGTGACTAAAAATTGGTGGGAAACTATGGGAAGACCTCACCTTGTGACCACAACCATAGTAGTGAAGATGGCCAATGGGTCTATTGTTAAACCTATTGGGATGCTAGAAGATCTGAAGATCAAGGTCTTTGGACATAAAATAAGAGTTACCTTCATTGTTATGTATTTCTTCAAACACACTATGGCATCGAAGATGATCTTAGAACATCCTTTCATGAGGGAAGTAAAAATGGTGCATGACTGGTCTAAAAACCATGTCTACTTGCAGCTCCAAGATTCTGTCATTCAAGTGGATCTTGTAATTGGTTGAGCACATCCTCTAGAAAATAGGTTTATAATTGATCATATATTTGACACCACAATTCACTCGGCCCCATTGTAGTATTGTTACACGTGCAAAGAGGACACTGATGTTGGCGAAGTTTCTCCTTATATGGATGTACTACCTGGGATGACTGAGTCAGACAGTGTGGATTGGGTCCACCTAGCAGCAACCATAGACACTTGGGGAAATAGGGGAACGACCTGGGTAACACCTGAGGGGGATGAAATTCCACCACTAGTACCCTTAAATATGCTAGAAGCAATGCATATAGCTTCTAATGACCTACAAGATTAAGGTTTGACTGGCATTGGAACCAGTAGCGCCTCACAAGACTATAGCCCACACAATTTGGGGTCAGAATCCTCAATTGGAATTGCTTTGAGAACAAATAATCTGAGTTAAATCTTAGTACAAATGTGGGGACAAACCATTCAGGGCCCAGTGGAACCCTAGATGACAATCTATCCAAGGGAGCAAAAGACACAAGTAGTGTTTCATCTAGTGACTCTTCACTAGAGATCGGCTGTAATAAAAAATTAGACAAGAAGAGTAAGAGATATAAGAGGCGACAATATTGAGAAAATGTGCATGATAGAATAAATGAAAATAAATCTACCATAGAATGGCTTAATTATATAGGGGCATGTGATACTCCTCGAAAGTTGGTAGATAACTGGGGTGAATACCTTTAAAGTGTTATGTGGTGTAGCCCACAACCCATTGACATCGCACAACTAGAGGCTACAGAGAAGCCAAAGTTGGGTCATACTGTAAGGAGACAACAAAATCGAGAGTTAGCTCAACAACAAAAGGAATCTAAAGTGAAATCACAGTCCATAGAACAACAAGACCCCACAAACTTATACCCTGCACCTGAACATTTCAAATCCTATACCACAGAGGACGTAAGGTTGTGTATACAAAGGCTCAAAGAAAACCTATCAATGGGAGCAATGGAGTCTATGACGGTCCAGCGATAGTTAAGGAAATAGAGTTAGCAAACCCAGGAGAAGAGTACAAACCTGTTTTCATTGCCCAAGATCTGACAGAGACTGAGGAGTGTGTACTTAAAGAACTTCTCAAGGAATTCAGGAATATATTTTCTTGGACATATCATGATATGAAAGGTGTTCCACCTTCCGTGGTGCAATACACAATCCCCGTGAATAGCATGGCTAAACTAGCTCAGCAACCCCACCCAATGAATCCTAAATATGCAAAAATCGTTCAAGAAGAGATTAAAAAGCTTGTGAAATGTAAATTCATATACCCTATTGAGCTCTCAGAATGGGTGTCTCCAATAGTGATTGTGCCAAAAAAGAATGGGAAACTCAGAGTGTGTGTGGCTCTCAAGAAGGTCAATGCCGCCACTATGAGGGACCACTACCCCTTGCCATATTTAGAACATGTGCTTGAAAGAGTTGCAGAGAAGGAAGCTTATAGCTTTTTAGACGGGTACTCTGGCTACAATCAAATCACAATTGCAGAGAAGGAAGCTTATAGCTTTTTAGACGGGTACTCTGGCTACAATCAAATCACAATTGCACCAGAGAACCAAGCTAAAACATCCTTTATAACCGAATTTGGAGTGTTCGCATTTTGTGTTATGGATTTTTGCTTAACCAATGCCCCTGCTACCTTTCAAAGATTAATAAACACTGCTTTTAGAGAATATTTAGGGAGTTTTGTGAAGCTTTATTAGATGACCTTTGTGTTTATTCCTCTTGGAAAGAACATCTATCATGCTTACGAAAAGTGTTTGAGAAGTGTAGATTGTATCGCATCTCCTTAAACCCTTTCAAATGCCAATTTTGGATTAAACATGGAGTCATTTTAGGGCATATAGTGTCCAAAAATGGGATTTCCACAGATGAGAGAAAAATTAAAGCCATTGCTGAATTGCCACCACCTACAAACTATAAAGGAGTTCAAAGGTTCATGGGCCATGTTGGTTATTCCCGACGGTTTATTTGAAACTTTGTCGAGATAGCTCGTCCTTTTCATAAGCTTCTTATTGAGTTCCAATGGACTGTGGAGTGTGACCATGCTTATGAGTCATTGAAAAGACCTTGACTAGTGCTCCTATTCTACAAGTGCCCGATTGGAATGTAATTTTCCATGTGCATATTGATGCATCAAACTTTGCTATTGGGTGTGTTCTAGCTCAACCAGGAGAACATAAATTGGACTACCCCATTAGCTTTGCAAGTCGTCAATTGAATGATGCCGAGAGAAACTATACCTCTACAGAGCGAGAAGTTTAGGTATGATTTATGCAGTGAAGAAATTTTGCTACTACCTTCTGGCCAAAAAGTTTGTTTTCTATGTTGATCATCAAGCCTTGTTGTATCTAGTAAATAAACCTTGTTCCACGGGAAGAATTACACAATGGTTGTTAATTCTCCTTGAATTTGATTTCACCGTTGTGGTAAGACCTAGTAAAAGACATGTCATGGTGGATCATTTGTCTCGCATACCCAATGGTGAAGCCCCTACTGGAGTCGATGATGAGTTGCCCGATAATTCTCTATTCCTAGTTGAAACCATACCTGAAAGGAGTGAGAGGATTGTGAAATTTCTAGTTAATGGTTTTCTACCCAAAGAGCTTCGTAAGGACATAGCTCAAAAACTGTTAAAAAAATGTGAACCTTACTCTCTCATTGCAGGAACTCTCTACAATCATGCTAGACTAGGGCAGTTGACACCCTAAAAGTCATGTATATTATAAAGATCATAGAGAAAGTCATAGTGTACATCTCTTTATGGATTTCTATAATAATAAATTTGGTATGATGACTCTGAAAGAGGTTGAAAAAATAAAATACAATGCTACTCAATTTAAGAAATGATCATGGGAATGAGACCTAAAACATAGAAAACCTTGGGACCAACCGAGAAAGAATTTGGCAGTATGGCCAACCAACGAGGTAGTAGAGTCCAAGTAGCCACCTCAATGATGATAATTGAGGGATATATATGGAAACCACTGCTAACTAGAGAAAAACAGGTGACACCAGGACAAGAAGAGGTCCACATGAGTCACACTTACTAAGAAACTGGTTTGAAGGCTTAGTTGGACAGACACCGATCAAGAGAATGGGTACTGAACAAATCATAGTGTTAGACTAGCTGACTTCCAAAAATGGGTCAAAAAAATAGTGAATTTGGGGACCCATATGACCATTTAGCAAGCTTCAAGCAAGTACTAAGAGAAAAATGCATAATGGTCATTCATACTCAGTTCAAAGGGTTTGGAATGACTCTGGAAGGTAAGTATTTACCTTGGTTTTGAACCATAACTCCTGGATCCATTACATATCTACAGACATTGGCTATGAGAAGTGTTGCTTCCTACTCAAAAATGGAATTCAAACACGTCATAATGGCACAAATTACAATTTTTTAAAAAAAAAGAGAGAATGTAATAGATTGTGTATATTGAATGAGGTAGTACATTGATAGATGTCCCAAAGTTGGAAATTCCAACTGAGGAAAGACTTGTCTCATTATTTCTAGAGGGCTTACTCAATAGAGAGTTCCATGGAATTTTTTATATCAAGAAGCATACAACTTGGGAAGCATGCAACCTAGACGCAATAGACTTGGAAGATAACTATGAAATCTTCAATGAAGAAAGCATTTTCAACAAGGACACCTAGAGTAGTGTACCATATCTATTGTGCATCAAAAGTACGACCTATTATGGAAACTACTATGAATGATCAAAGACATGCTCAAGTGCATGAATGATATGATGATCAATGTGCAAAGGATGCCAATGTGAGGGATGAGATATGGCCCACCACAAGGGCATACTATGGGAGAATCCACACCACCAAAATGGTGTTCTATCAAAGGTAAATGGATAAACCATGAAACTTGAACATGGGGAAAATGCAGAGACCACCTATGGCTATGGAGAGAGCACATCCAGTGCTAGGTGAGCAAACACTTCCACCAAGAGATAATGTTGTGCCACTCAAGTACATGCTTCTTGAAGGGGAAGTGGAAGAGCAGGCACTAGTATCGGTTACACTATACAATGAAGCTAGTTCGTGAACCATGGTGGTAGAGGACAAGTGGTACTCTCAATTGACTCCTACAATGGTAGAACTTATTTATTAATTTCCCCTAGAGATAGAATTGGTTTACTTTATTGTGAACCCCCTGAGCTAGACCACCCATGGTGAAACAAATTCTTAAATTGAGAAAAGGGAATTTCCATAATTGTGGTTTAGATGACCATTGGAAAAATGATTTTTCTAGAGCCAGACAAAAATTAGACCAATTGATGCTTATTGCATGCAATGCAATAGAAAGGGTGGTCCTTTTCCCAAAGATTTTCTTAGGAATCCTACAAACAAAGAAAAACAACCATATACATAGTGCAAGTCATTCCAAGTAGCTCCTTAGACACTAAACATAGAGCATAGGCCAAGAAGAACAAGAAAAACAATGTGAGTGATACCGATGGAAGCAATAAGTCTTTAAAATACTCCAAGAAAGAGAGACACATATGTTACGGGCTTAGGATACACTGAAACAAATGGAAGTTAAAGAGAAGGCACAAAAAAAGATCGAGGAAATAGCCGAGTCAATGCCATCAAAATTTAAGGAATCAAAACCAAGATCAAGAGGATTAGTATTGGTAGACAAAATATATAAACCCATCAATGTGGCCTTAGAAGCCTTCCAAGCAGCATTGAAAGTAGGTCAAACACTAGAAATGAAATGGAAAAACTATCCAACACCTAACATGGAAGCTGCAAAGCTCAAAGCTTATAAAAACTTGATACAAATCATGCAGTCAATGATGAAAACATAGAATCCAAAGTTGGAAATCATTAAGAGTCCATTAAGAAATAAAATGGAGCCAAAATTAGAGGAAACCAAAGACACTAAAGAATCAAGGGATGCTTTAGGTAAAATTGACAAACCTGGACTAATAGTTCCAGATAATGAGGATGGGCTAGAATAAATCCTCTTAGTGAAGGAAGATTGGCCAAATCATCTATGAAAACAAGTCATAGAAGTGAATGATGGAAGCCTAACCTTGAAATTGGCTTGAATTGAAGAAGTGTGGCTAGACCAACCACCTAGGAAGCTAGATGGACAATCTTTGTATGGAGATTGGGGTTCAAAGAGATCAAGCCTATCAAAAACCCAAACACTCAAGACTTTACCCTCATACTTAGGCAAAAAGAAAAAAAACAAATCATTGGTCTGCAAGACCACAAAATTTAATCGAGAAAAGTACAATTTGGATGTGGAGAACTTGCAATCTATCATGTCAACACATATTAAATGTACCATCACATTTCGTGAGTTGTTGAAGATAAGACCACACCTATAGAAGGATTTGCAAGAAACCGTAGAAAAAATGGTCATAGCAAGATTAACCAAAGAAAACATTGAGGAGTTGCGTAAAGAAGAATCTTGGGAACAAGGTAGAAGATTACTGCAAAGGGATTGAGGGGAACACAAGTTACAACTCTTCCAATATAATGTAACGATCTAACAAACATGAATGTTCTAGACAGCGGGGCAGGCATTTCCATCACAATGAAAGAAGTTTGGGAAGCCTTGAAAAGACCTACAATTAGGTAGACATGCATGAAATTTCAATTGGCAAATGGTCACGTTGAAAAACCCATGGGATTACTAGAAAATGTGATAGTCAGCTCTTTTGAGAATAAAAACCAACACACTTTTTCCATTGTGGATTTTGGAAAAAAATTGAACCATGAAATCATTATGGGACTACTTGCAAATGATCTAGATGTGCAAAGCCTCAGAAAATGGTACTTTACAATGAGAGGAGTGCATCTTGGATCGAGATATAAATTATGATGATTATATACCTGAACCCATTCCAAAACATTTGTTTGAGCCATTTGAATGGACTGATATTTTAACCACTATGGATGTATGTGTCAATAAAATGGAGTCCAATAGTGACAAATCAAGGGCTATGAGTCTTTCATCACGTGACAAGAAATGTACCATGTAGGATTGACATATCATAGTGGAGCAACCAATGATACAGCCTAAGGAACTTGGAAAATACTATGAGGGCCCAAATAATGCCAAGAGGATCATTGACCTAACAGAAATAGGAGAAGAAAAAAAACCAGCATACATAGCTACAGACTTGTCTCAAGAAGAGGAAACAATCCTCACTAAAACCCTAAAAGAGTATAGGGATGTCTCTACATGGTCGTACAAAGACCTTAAGGGAGTAAATCTTGACATTTGTTAGCACACTATCCTTATGAGAGATGATGCCAAGACAAGTAGATAGAGACTCTATATGTACAATGATACATTTTCCAAAAAGATAAAGGAAGAGATAGAAAAACTCAAGGAAGCTGAGTTTGTCTACTATGAAATAGAACACACTAGCTGGGTGTCACTCACTAATTGTGGTGGTACCAAAGAAAAATAGGAAGTTGAGAGTGTGGTGAATCTCAACAAGGTTAATGCCACTACCATGCGAGATAAATATCATATTCCCATCACCTATCACATTCTAGAGCGAGTAGTTGGTAAAGAAGATTACAGCTTCTTGGATGGATTTTTTGCTTACAATCGGCTAGCCATTGATCCAAAAGTTCAGCACAAAAGGGCTAATGGGGATTTTTTCTTATAAACTCGTTCCTTTTGGTCTGACCAATTCACCAGTAAGACTCCAAAGGCTAATGATCCATGCATTCAAATACTTCCTTGGAAGGTTACATGGATGATCTTTGTGTGGATTCATAAAAAAGGGAAGACCATTTTGAGCACCTCAAGTGTGTCTTTGAGAAATGTCGTCTATATAGGATGTGTTTAATAATGTATATTCATGGTTAGATAGGACAAGATTCTTGACATATAGTCTTGAAAAATGACATTGCATCCGATATGGAAAACGTGGTAGTAATTTCCCAGATGCCTAGACTAACAAATGCCAAGAAAGTTTAGGCGTTCATTGGGCAATATGGATACTATTATAGAATTATTTACATTTATGCCATTATTTCCAAACCCAGTTTTATAGCCTTATCATTCACTTTGAGTGGACCGAAGAGTGTGAAAAACCATTTTGGAAGCTTAAATAAGATTTTTCTTCAACACCAATATATTGAAGACACCATACTAGAATAAAATTTTCCATGTGCATGTGGATGTATCAAACTTTGCTATCTGTAGCATATTAGCATAACCAAGAGAGGGAGAAATGTATTTTACTATCTCATACGCTAGCAGGAAATTGAACACAATAAAAAAGAATTACACCACAACCAAAAGAGAATGACTTGGGATAGTCTATACGACCAAGAAATTTAGGCACTACTTACTGGCTAATAAGTTTGTCTTCTTTGTGGACTAGCAAGCCCTACTCTATCGGGTCAATAAGCCATGAAATACTGGTAGGATTGTGAGATGGTTTATCATCCTACTAGAGTTTGATTCTACAGTAGTAGTAGAGAAAGGCATGACACATCAGTGAACATATCACCTTTTAAGGATAAATTTAGGAGAACCTCCAAAAGGAGAGTGATGATGATTTTCCATTTTCTTATCTATTCTACGTTGAAATTGTTCTAAGATGGTCAGAAGATCTTGTCTCTTTGATGAATATAGGTCAAGTAGATTCACAGACCCCACTTCCAATCACACCATGGTTGATCGAGCAATCAGCTACGTATCAGTTGATGGTTGGAAGGTTGTACCAAAGAAACAAGGATGAGATTCTAATTCTATGCATAAGCCTTAATGAACAAGTTAACTACTTAGATCAAGGTCATACAATTGTGTTGGGAATCCATTTTGTAGAATACCGAAATTTGCAATGATTGAGATGGTTAGGTGTTTATTGGTCCATTAGGAGATTTCGGAGGTCTTTTGGAGGGCCTTTTGGAAGAGAGAGGAAAATAAGATCCTCCAATGAGAGAAGAGCCTACGTTACGTAGAAAAATAAATTGATATTAACAAAAATATAAAAGGTGTCCCTCTCCTCATTTAATAATCTAGTGGTCCTTGAAGACGATCACTCTCTTTCATTTAATGCGAGCACCTTTTTCAGAAGGTAGATGCGGTGCATTTGATACGGCTTACGTCATCACTAGAATTCAAAAAGTTACAAAACTATCAAGTGGTGGAAGATTTTAAAACTTTTGATACTGTCAATGCGTCCGGAACGCCCAAATATCCTAGAAATGAATGTCCAATTGCCTAGCTCCGACATCCAAAGAGGCAAAGAATGTCAAAAACCCCTAAAAGAACATTTTACTAACGGCACGCGAGGGGGCATTCCAAAATTTTGGAATGCCTCATCGTGCGCCGTTAGTAAAAAGCCCCTTTTTTCCTCTTTTAGAGAGATTTTTGAGAGGAAAATGTCAAAAAATCTCTAAAAAGGCCTCCATCTATCACATAGGTTTTTTCTTCATCATCTTAGCCTTAGAGATCATAATTTCGGGTCTATAAGAGTGAGCACGCACACCCATTGTTACAATTCTACAAAGTGCATTTTGATCACACACACACACACACACACACACACACACAAACACAAAGAGCCTCTCTCTCTCTCTCTCTCTCTCTCTCTCTCTCTCTCTCTCTCTCTCTCTCTCTCTCTCTATACTATAGGCGCGCGTAGAGAGGCACAACCGGTGTGCATGTCTTTATGCGCGCCTTTAGTACTGTGCATCCACCAGTGTATGTGTTTATGTGTGTATGTGTGAGTGTTATAGAGAGAGGAAGTAAGGCGGGGGAAAGAGAGAGAGAGAGAGAGAGAGATTCTTTTTGTTACCTTATACTAACGGCGCGAGGAGGTGTTTTTTGAGGTCAAAACATGCTCCACGCGGGCCGTTAGTAATGGGAGTCTCTCACTCTCTCTCTCTCTTTTAATATGCTAAGCTATAGAAAGGAGAGGGAGAGAGAGAGAGAGAGAGAGAGAGAGAGAGAGAGAGAGAGAGAGAGAGAGAGAGAGAGAGAGATAGAGAGCATGGTGCAAAAGTGCAATAGAGAAACATGGGTAGGCTTTCTTGAAAGATAATTGTCCAAAAATCACTAAAAGGAGCTTTGTACTAACGGCGCGCAGAGGGGCATTCTAGCATTTTAAAATGCCTCCTCGCGCGCCTTAAGTAAAAAGCCCATTTTTTGGGGTTTTTTGACATTTTTTGCCTCTCCGGATGTCGTAATGAGACAAGTAGACATTCGTTTTTAGGGTATTTTGGCGTTTTGGACGCATTGGTGGTGTCAAAAGCCTCAAAATCTATCACTATTTGAGAGTTTGTGACTTTTCAACTTTCAGTGATGACATAAGCTGCCTTGAATGCGCCGCACCTGCCTCCTGAAAAAGACGCTCACATTAAATAAAAAAGTGACCGTTTTCAAGGACGATTGGGAATATAAATCTACTTTTTAAAGTGTCTGGTTGTTCTTTTGGACGTACTCACAAGGTGCAAGTGCATTTTAAAAAAAGTTTCTAGAGAGAGAAATACAATTTCTTACAAGGCCCTCCAAATGACCTCCGAAATTTTCTAATGTATCATGAAGAGAGAGGTTCATGTCTATTAGAACAATTGATCCCAATGCTTGAGGGGTGCACCTTTAAGAAACTCTTCATATAATGTGTGTTCAAAGGGTATTAAAAAAATCCCTTTACTTACATGCTTAAGGTAATAAAATGACCCCTTTTGCTACAAATTTACTAGTCTTTCTCTAAAAGCAGTTACAAAACCATTTCTATTAATATAAATCCTATCAAAATTTTAAAATTTTGGAAACTTAAAGACCCATTTATTTGAACTCACGTGGTAACTTAAATGTCTAAGAGGTGAACCCCCCAAGTCCCAATGGAAGGAAAGAGCAATCACTCCACACAACGTTATAGATATCCTTTACACCTAAAAGATAGATATCTTGTGGAATACCTCATCAGTAGAAAATTTCCAAAAGACATGAGCAAACAAAGATAGAGAGAAATTGAAACTTGAGTGGCCAATTATGCCATGATTGGCCAGCAACTCTATAGATGAGGAAAGGATCAATAGCTTTGACTATGTGCCAATGAGTATGAGTATATTCCTATTTTGGAACAAGCACATGTAGGGCTATCAAGGGGCCATTTCTCTCCTGAAACCACAGCTAGAGAAATACTGATGGCTAGTATATGTTGGCCAACTCTATTTCTGGATGGGAAAGAATTTGTTAGACGATGTGACTCATGTCAAAGAGATAAACTACCAGCTATAATTGACAGTATTCCATTTCAACCACTGATGGGAGCAAGAGAATTCACTAAATGGGTTATAGGCATTGTTGGTTCAATATAACCACCTGCTTACAAAACTCAAGTGAAATACATTATTGTGGCCATAGATTATTTGACTAAGTGCACATAACCTAGAGCCACTAGGAAGAACAATGCACAAACCACTTCTACATTCTTGTTTGAATGTATCTTCATAGGATACAAAATTGCTATTGAGCTTGTGAGTGATTGAGGGACACACTTCCTCAATGAGGTGATAGAAAGTCTACTTAACGACTTTATGGTCCTCCATAACAAATCGACACCCTATCATCATCAAGAAAATGGCCAAGCAAAACATACAAGTTTATGGTCCTCCATAACAAATTGGCACCCTATCATCATCAAGAAAATGGCCAAGAAGAACATACAAATATGTTACCATATACATGTGGTAGTGATGTGTGTGAATACACTAGGACCGCCGGGGCATTTTTTCCCTCTTTAGGAGGTTTTTTCCCCCGTGCATTGTATATACGCCCATCACTCTAGGGCTATCTATCTTTCCATTGCACACTAAGTAACACACTCTCTATTGTGTGCCTTGAGCTTCCTTCGTCTTCTCCAAGCTGTGTGTGTTTCTCTGCAACCCTAATTCCAACAATTGGTATCAGAGCAGGTCACGTCCTCCTGGGCTTAGTCGTCAGCCGCTCCAGCACACGCATGCTTACTTTCTCCGATTCCAGTGAGCTTTGGTGAGCGTTCGCAGGCCGACAAAAATTTTGGGTGAACTCGAAGAGCTCGGTCTGCTCAGAATTTTGATTTGGGCTCATTTCGGACTCCGTTTCCACTACAGGTAGTATTGCACAGGCTATTTCATCATTTTGTGCAGAATTTCTGTCAATGTCGTTTTCTACATAACAGGTGCCTTATAGTCTTCTACGGTTTGTGCTATATAGCACAGGTTGTTCCCGCTCCATTTCTCCTATTTTCGGGCAGTTTTCACATCAGGTGCAGCATTTACCATGGTTGACAACAACAACACAGATGTATTCAAGATGTTTGCTGTTGAGGACAGGTTGGATGGGGACAACTACCCTATGTGGGCTTATATGATGCAACATGTTCTTGTGTCAAAGGGTGTCTGGAACATTGTGTAGGGCATTGATTTACGTCCTGGTTCTGAGGATGTAGGTGATGTTGAGGATGTTGTAGGTCTTGCTGCAAGGATTGCAGCTGTTAGAGTTGTTTTGCCTACGGCAGAACAAGCTCGTTGGGATGTTAAGGATGCGCAAGCTCATGCATTGATTGCATTGTCTGTGAAGCGCACCATTGTTCCTCACATCCGTTCAGCAAAATCTGCAAAACAGGCTTGCGATATTTTAGCAAGTCTTTATGCAAGCCGCAATGAGGCTAAAATTGCTTTGCTGCGTAAAGAGCTGGAGTCAAAGATTATGCATGAGGAAGATGATATGGAAACTTTCCTTGCTAGTGTCAAGGATATCAATGAGAAGCTTATTTCTGTAGGTCAAGTCATTTCAGATAGTTCCCTTGTGCAGATTGTTCTTGATGCCTTACCAGATTCCTACCAGACTTTTGCTAGTACTTGGAGACTTATGACCCAAGGAAATCCTGAAGTTGTCAAGTTTGATGTATTATGCACATTGCTGTTGCAAGAGTCACTTTCCAGAAAAAACAGGACTAGGTAGCGTGCAGTTGAAAAGGCTTTTATTACTTCTCAAAGAAAGGATGGTAACAGTAATGCAGCCACTTCTTATGGTTCTGCTGCGAGTGGCAAAAATTTTGTTCCTAATGCTTCTGCTGGCAGCACTTCGTCTGGCAATTCTGGTGATAAGGTCAAAAAGAAGATTCGTTGCCATTATTGTAAAGCCAATGATCACTTGATCAAGTCGTGTCCTAAGTTGAAGGCCAAAGAGGCTAAGAAGAAAGAGGGTGGTTCCACTGCAAATGCTGGTTCCACTACAAATGCAGCCATTGTTGAGTCTTCTGTGAAAGGAGACTGTGTTGCTAATGTTGATGCAGAATGGGTGTTTAGCGCAGAGTGCACTTACAATCCTGTTGTCCATGATGCATGCTTGTCAGTTGCTGCAGATACATATGTGTGGTATTTTGACAGTGGTGCTACAAAGCACTCTACCTCACATCGTGAATTGTTTACCTCTCTCGAGTCTGTCCCTCATGGGAATTCAGTCACTTGTGCCAACAATGCCTCTTATCCAGTTCAGGGAGTTGGAAAGATTGTGCTTACTGCTGCTAATGGCAGTTCTTTCACACTTGTTGATGCACTTTATGTACCTGGGATCAAGAAGAATCTCTTGTCTCTATCCCCACTTGCTAGACTCGGACTTGTAGTCAAATTTGTGGATGACAGATGTACAGTTCATGATCTCAGTTTTGGTGATGAAATTGTTGCATCTTGCCTTTTGTGCCGTGGGTTGTATAAGCTCACTTTGTATGACAAGTGTGGACAAAATTTTGCAAATGCTGCTGCAGATTCAAGGGCTATTTCAGATGCAAAACTTTGGCATGCACGTTTTGGTCATCTGAATTTTGCCAGTTTGCTGCGTTTGCAGAAATCTGATATGGTTGCTTCTTTGCCGCCTCTTGAAGCACCTGTCAAACATGTTTGTGAAGGCTGTATTTTGGGTAAGATGCAGCGTTCTAAATTTCCAAAGGATGGTTCAGTTAGGGCCACATGCAGGTGCAGCTTGTGCATAGTGATGTTTGTGGGCCCATGCAAACTCCGTCCTTGGGCAATTACCTGTACTTCGTGACTTTCATAGATGATTACTCCAGGCATGCATGGGTATTTCCGCTTAAAGCGAAGTCCGAAGTTTTTATGTGCTTCAAACAATTTTTGGCTATGGCTGAAAATGTCTCGAAATGTACTATGGGCACCCTCCGTTCCGATCGAGGGGGGGAGTATATGTCTCATGAATTTAATGCATTTCTGGCTAGTCGTGGGATAAAACACCAATGTACAGTGCCTTATACACCTGAGCAAAATGGTGTTGCTGAGAGGAAAAACAGGTCACTGACTGAAATGGCACGATGTATGGTCAAAAGTCAAGCTTTACCGCATTCTTTTTGGCTTGAGGCCATCATGTGTGCCACTTATGTACTTAACAGGTGTCTTACGAAAGCTTTGCATTCTATTACTCCATATGAAGCATGGCATGATAGAAAGCCTTCTATTGAGCACATGCGTGTTTTTGGTTGTTTGGCATATGCTTTGGTGCCACAAGTGCCGCGCAGAAAATTGGATGATAATGCTATCAAATGTATTTTTGTTGGTTATAGTGATGAAAGCAAAGGTTACAGGTTGTATCATCCGCAAACAAAACGTATTCTCATTTCACGGGATGTAGTGTTTGTGGAAGATTCTGTTCAGCCCTTGCTGTCATGTACCAGAGACAGTAATGTAAGCTCACAGGACATTTATGACACTTTCTTCCCTCTTTTCAGTGGTGGAAATACGAATGTAAGTTCCAATGAGGCAAATGTACAGCCTATGGGGGTTTCTGAAAATGTTTTAGATCAGCCTATTACTGATGCAGATGTACATGATGTACTTGATGAGGAAAGGGCTGAAAATGAGCAGGCTAGAGGTATGCCAAAATGGCTGGTGCACACTTTGCGTGACAGTAAATTGGATGCACCTTTGTCTAGTCGTACTCGTTCAAGCTCTCTCCATGCATCTTATGCATCATAGTTATGCTTTGGCTGTGTCTAGTTTACATGATGTTGAGGAGCCTCTGTCTTTTGATGAAGCACAGAATTCAGAAAATTGGATGGCTACCATGCAATCAGAATATGATGCACTTATAGAAAATGACACATGGACTTTATGTGATTTTCCTCCTGGCAAAAAGGCCATTGGTACAAAGTGGGTTTACAAGTTGAAACGCAAGCCGGATGGTGAGATCGATCGCCATAAGGTTCGACTTGTTGCAAAAGGTTATGCACAGCAAAAAGGAATAGATTATGAAGAGACTTTTTCTCCCACTTTCCGTATGACTACTGTGCGTTTTCTATGTGCATTGGCAGCTCATTTTGGTTGAGATGTACATCAATCAGACATTGTTACTGCTTTCTTGAATGGTGACATATTTGAGGAAGTTTATGTAACGGAACCTCGCGGTTTTGTCATAAAAGGACAAGAGAACAAAGTGTGCAAATGTAACAAGGCTTTGCATGTGTTGAAGCAATCTCCTCGTGCTTGGTATGAGAAAGCTGACACTCATTTGGTCAAACAAGGCTTTCGTAATAGTCCAACAGAAAGCACATTGTATGTAAAGCGTGAGGGTGATGTACTTCTCATTGTGGTTCTTTATGTTGATGATTTGTTGATCATTGGACCAAATGAGAGACATATTTCTAAATTTAAGGCTGATTTGAATGCTACTTTCAAGATGAAAGATTTGGGGCTGTTGCATTATTATTTGGGTATACAGTTTAAGCAGTGCGATGGTGGTATTGCCTTGTGTCAGAAAAGTTACGTAGAGACATTGCTATGTTAGTTTGGACTTGAGGATTGCAAACCTATTGCCACTCCCATGGAAACAGGTTTGAAGTTGAGTCTACATGATGCTGGGGATCCTACTGATGTCACTCTTTACCAAACTGTTGTTGGTTGCCTCATTTATGTATGCAACACGAGGCCAGATATTCAGTTTGCAGTCTCACAGGTCAGCAAATTTATGCATAGCCCAGGGTCTAAGCATTGGTAGGCTGTTAAGAGGATTTTTCGCTACCTTAGTGGCACTTTACATCTTGGCTTGTTTTATCCGAAGGGGGGATCATTGCTACCAAACTTACATGCTTTTTTGGACTCAGATTGGGCTGGTTGTTTTGACACGCGAGTGTCCACAAGTGGTTTTTGTTTCATGCTTGGCAGTTCATGTATATCATGGTTGAGCAAGAAGCAACCTACTGTGGCCACTTCGTGTTGTGAGGCTGAGTACAGGGCAATCTTCACAGCTACGGTTGAGTGTGTATGGATCAGACGCCTTATGGCTGATTTGGGTGTTGGACAGGACACTGCCAACACTATCTACACTGACAGTCAGAGCGCATTGGCAGTTGCGAGGAACCCAGTTTTTCATGCTCGCACAAAGCACATTGAGGTGCATTACCACTATGTCAGGGAGAGGCTCTCAGCAGGAGAGATCAGCTTGGCTTATGTGCCAACACAGGACAACCTTGCAGATCTTTTCACAAAGGCATTGTCTCGTGAGAAGCTTGAAGCTTTCTGCAAAGCTTTGGGCTTACTCCCCTTTGTGGACTTATCCTGTCCTCAGGGCATGGCACTTCCCTTTACTCATGTGCCAGCTCTCGTTCACCGCATCACTCTAGGGGGGATTTGTTACCATATACATGTGGTAGGGATGTGTGTGAATACACTAGGACCGCCAGGGCATTTTTTCCCTCTTTAGGAGGTTTTTTCCCCCGTGCATTGTATATACGCCCATCACTCTAGGGCTATCTATCTTTCCATTGCACACTAAGTAACACATTCTCTATTGTGTGCCTTGAGCTTCCTTCGTCTTCTCCAAGCTGTGTGTGTTTCTCTGCAACCCTAATTCCAACAAAATAGCATACACAGGTGATTGACTAAATCTAGTCAGCTACTCAATATACAGGAAGGAGGCTACCCAACCATTCGAGTATTGCAATGCTGAAGTCAAAGACTATCATAAGGCGTTCACTCCAATAATGAAATTGATCAATCTGAACATCTTCGTTTATGGATTTCTGTGCCTGCACATATTTATTA
The DNA here is from genome assembly GCF_014529385.1 of Adiantum capillus-veneris. NCBI lineage: Eukaryota > Viridiplantae > Streptophyta > Polypodiopsida > Polypodiales > Pteridaceae > Adiantum > Adiantum capillus-veneris. Next base: position 62,880,467 of record NC_140934.1, read on the forward strand.
CACTTGAAAAAATGAGGATATGAATGAAGATATAGTGCTAGGAGTTCCATGGATACAAACATACAAAAGGCTATCCAAAAATGGAGATGACAAAGTTATCAAGGGTGGATAGTTATTGCGAGTACAATTTTCTCATAGCAAAGAAGAGTGAAAAGTCATTCTCCAAATTTCTAGGTTCACTAAAAGCAAAGTGTCATAATAACTAATATCTAATTCTCCTAAATGATCTTCTCGTGTTAAACTGATCATTTAATATGGGGAAGTGCCAGGGGAGAAAAAGCTAGAATATTGGTTAAGTTGGTAGACCGCCCACAGTAGGGATCCACAAGAGGGAAAATAGGGATCCAAAGGGGGGGCCATCTGCAAAAGAGAAATGAACAATAATGGGCTAAAGAGACCCTAAGGTTCACCTCATTAAGACTTCCAAAATGCTAAGGTTCCAAAATTCAAAGGTTGTGCCCAATGGTCAAAAGCTTAGGAAATTGGATGCTTTGTGTGTGTCCCAAGAAGTCTTCACAAACTCCTACATAGGAGGGGGCAAGCCCAAGAAGTAGGGGATGAGAGAGAAACACACACACACACACGCTCACTAGCTTCTGTTCTACACAAGGGGAAAGAGGGACACATGTCAGCTCCCTAGGCCAGATGCCGACAAGGTGTACTCAAATCCTATTGGATGGTCTTGGAGGTGGACCAATGAGAATTAGGCTGGAGTAAATCTAATTTAATTAATTTAAAAACACTTAATAAAAGAACCAATAAGAATTAAGCTCTCTAGAAGACTATTGGACAGTCTCCCAAGGGATCCAATGAGCATTCAACAACCCAATGGCTTGCCTGATTCCTGTTGTCTAGGAGAAAAAGGGGTCCAATAAGAGTTTAATTGCATTTATTAATTACCTAAAGCTCTCACAAAAGGGAAAATGGGGACACATGTCAGAAGGCTATCACTTATGCTACTGAAATCCTATTGGCTAAGCCTGGGGAGCTCCAATGAGGTGCTAGCAAGAGAAAATAGCAAGAGGGGTCGACCAAGAGAGAGATGGGGCTAATTTTTCAAAGGCAATTATCCACAAATACTCACACAAGCTCATGTGTAGAGTAAGAAGACACTCTCTCTCTTCTCAACCTTTAATGGAAAGCTTATCACCTACTCCAAGCTTGTGAGAAGAGAGGCCTACACCAAAAACTCTTGGCTTTGTGATGCCAATCCAACCAAGAGCCAAGCTTTAATGCATGCTCATCTCCTCTACCAGGATAATTACTAAGCTAAGCTATGCTAATATGAGTGATTATGTGAGGAGATGCACATCTTTCTCGTAAGACTACTCCTTCTTCATCTCAATCTACTCTCATACCACGTTAGCTCTCACCATCTTTGAAGGTGTGTGAGGTCTTGGGACGGAGACCTTGAGGGAATTGATGTTGTGTACTTTGATAAGTGTTTTTCTTAGTGCTTGAGGTTTCCATCTTCATTGCATTTGTTAGTATTGAAGGAACACAAATAATTGTATTGTAAAATGTCTCTCTTGATGGGAGAAACCACAATACAAAGCCTTTTGGAGGGGGGTACCAGATCCATCAAATCCAGTCCTCAACTATTGTCAATTGCTTAATTTCTCTCTCTTTTGAAGTATTGTTCATGCTATCTAACTAGGTGTTATACTTTTTGTTGCTCTCTCCGCCCAAGCACTCTTGTTATTCTCATTAGGAATCTATTCTAATGAGATGCTCATTATGTTAATGCTATTTTACGCTACACACAAGTTACTAGGCCATTGAATGTTGCATTGGTATCAGAGCACAAGGTTTCTCTTTTCTTGCTCAAGAAGGGAGGTCCTCAAGCTAGCTATAAATGGTTGGTATTATTAATTGCATGTGATTATGTAGAATAGGAATTTTTCAGCCTTGCAATGCGCCTACCTTTGTGCAATTAATTGGGCATCACAGTCGAGAGCTATGGTCTTAATAGTGGAGTCCTATGGGGCTTGCCTATGGCTTAGCCACTTTGAGCTATTAGAAGCTTGACAGGAGCCGGTCCTATTTTGGTGTTGAACGACCCTCTCTTGTATTCCTTGCAAAATATGGTATTCGAGCCACGGGTACAATAGCTTGAGTGCTTTTTCTAAAGGGGTAAAGAGGAGTAGAAACTAGGGCTTGAAGTGCCAAAGTACACCTAAAAAGTTTACACCTAAAAGTGGTCAGAATGGCTGACAATAGTAAAGAGAGTGAAATTAATGTTGATAACTTTGATTTTGCTAATGAGCAGGCTACTAATGATGCCCCTATGCTTGTTAACTATCTTGTTTCTAGGCTTCAACAAGCCATGGGCAATCCATCCCTCCAAAGTGAAGTGCAATGGTAGCTTCATGCTCATGGGATTCTCCAAGCTCCCCACCATGACAAGAGAACACCTAGGAAGCCTTCTTGTGAGACTTCCAAAAGAGGTCTCTCTCTGATTCGGGAAGAAGAACAGGATCCATATGAAGGGCTCAAAAATTTTCTCCTTGATAACGCATCTCTTTATCAAAGGAGAATTCAAGTGTCCCCACCGAAGGAACGAGAAAGAAGTGAGTCTCCTGCCACCTTGGTGGAGATGGCTCCACAAAGACGGCAGGCTAAACGCTCTCCATCACCTCCAAAACGGATAAGACCATCGCACACTTCTCCACACCAAAATTTAAAGAGGGATGACAAAAAGCAACAGAAAACAAATACAAGAAAGAGGACACCCCTTGTCCATCTTCTTCATCCTCTTCCTCTTATGAAAGTGATTATGAAGACAAAGAAGATCAAGGCAAGAAAAAGGCAATAAATAGGTCACCCTCTTCTCCATCTTCCTCAAATTCTTCACCTTCTGAAGAAAGTGATGGTGTAACCTTTGAACCATCAAAAAGAAGAGGCCATAGTAAATTCTATGCCGCATGGAAGAGGTCGTCCAAGCTCAAGAAGTTCAAAGGGGGTGGAAGAGAATCTCTTTCCTTACCTACGATGGCACCTTTGGTGCTACGGACAAAGTCTTGGCCTTTATCCAACAGTTTGATAAGGCATTTGGAGATGCGGGCTTCACAGAGTCCTCTAAGCTACACCATGTAGCTATGTACTTTTAAAAGTCTGCAAGACAATGGTGGTCTAGCCTACAGGCCAACGATGAAGCTCCACAAACATGAAAAGCTTTAAGAGCTTCCATTATGAAGCAGTTTTTGGCCACCGATGCCAAAGACAAAGTACTCACCAAATGGTGAAGCTTGAATTTGTCTCCCTACAAATCCATTCACAAATATGTAGACAAGTTTTGGGACTTGCAACTCAAAGCCATTGTCTTCAGCAAGTTGGATTTTGGAGAGCAAAAGCAACAACTTTGTGCGGCTTAACTGAAGAAATGGTGGAGTATATCAACTCCCAAAGGCCACACACCATATCGGTGGTTATACACCATACTATGGTGTCTTCTCGAATCAATTTCCAAATGGGGGATAAGAGAAACTTTAAGCCCACAGAAAACAAGGGTTCCAATGAGCCTAAGGGGAAGGACAATGTCCAAAAGTCTCCTAAGGGAAACTCCAACAAAGCTAAGGAGAAGGGAGTTTTCAAAGGTAAAAACAAACTCTCTCCTGAAGAGCTTGAGCGTTATCACAAGGATAACCGTTGTTTCAAGTGCAGAGAGCAAGGGCATGCGTACCGCACTTGTCCCCAAAAGATCACCTGCCATGAACCTCCTAGAGCTACCTTGGTCAAAATCCAAGAGGCTGACTCACCACAAAGGATCTCCTCTATGCCATGCTTGGGGAAAGGTATGAGAACTTGATGCTTTTATTCTCTTTGACCTTGGTTCTACTCACAATTTCATATCCACAGAGTTGGCCACCAAGCTAGGCATACAAGCTTACGAGATGGGAGATGTCCTACCCGCAAACGGTGCTTCAAGGGGCAAGAAGCCTCAATCACTCCCTTAATCGGGAAATTGAGGCTCCATGTCCAAAGCTATCTGGACAAAGAGGACTTCTTTATCTCTCCTCACAAGCATGAGGATGTAATCTTAGGGGCATCATGGTTTGATTGCATGTCTGCCAATGTTAAATTCCCTGAAAGGAGAATCTCCTTTAGGTTTAGGGAAAAAGATATGTACATAGATGCTAAGGAAATGGGTAACACCATACCCAATGTACATACACAAGCTTTCAATAAGTCAATAAAGAGCTCCATTTCCATGTACATGATTTTTGTTAAAGACTCTCAAAATGAACCTAATGTTTTAGCAAAAGAAAATATACACAATCAAAAGGAATTAGAGTTATCCAATTTTCTCAAGGGGTTTCAAGATGTCTTTATTGACGACATCCCTTGTGAGCTACCTCCTAAACGAGGCAATGATGACCATGCAATTGAAATTCTTCCGGGAAGTTCAGTGCCTAACAAACCTCCTTATAGAGTTTCTCAAGCTCAACAAGAGGAGATTATGTGGCAAGTGCATGAGTTAGTTGAGGAGGGCATGGTTAGGCCTAGCTCATCTCCATTTTCTTCTCCCGTGCTATTAATGCAAAAGAAAGATGGCACATATCGTATGTGTGTCGACTATAGAGCACTAAATAGGATCACTATCAAGAATAGGTTTCTCATTCCACGGGTAGAACACCTATTTGATACGCTACAAGGGTCCACCTACTACAATAGGATTGACCTAAAAAGTGGCTATCATGAAATAAGGATAGTTGATCGCCATTGTAGACCACATTTTGCACTACGTTTGGTCTTTACGAATACAATCATGCCTTTTAGCTTGACCAATGTACCAACCACATTCAATCACTTGATGGAGAAGCTATTCAGGCCTCACCAAACCTTTACTGGTGTGTTCTTTGATGATATCATCCTCTACTCTAATTCATTAGACGAACACAAGTAGCACCTCCAGGTAATATTTCAAGTTTGAAGAGAGAATAAACTTTATGTTAATTGAAAGAAAGTGATTTTTTCTTACAAGAGATTTAGGATTTAGGTCACATTATCTCTGAAGATGGCATCCAAATGGATCCATCAAAGTTAGAGGTAATAAAAGGATGGCCTAAACCAAGGAATCTTCATGAGATAAGAAGCTTTATAGGTATGTGTGCATGCTATAGATGCTTCATAGAAAAGTTCTCACTAATAGCAGGACCATTACATGATCTAACAAAGAAAAACGTTAGGTAGACATGGTCTGCCAAGGAGAACAATGCTTTCAAAAAGCTTAAAGAAAAGCTTATCTCTCAACCTGTGCTTACACTCCTGGATCTCTCAAAGCCATTTGAGGTCCAATGTGATGCTTGTGGTGATTGCCTTGGAGCTGTTTTTCTCCAAGAAGGGCACGCCATAGGCTATGAAAGTGGAAGGCTCGACCCTGTTGAGCAAGCTCTAGGCATATATGAAAAGGAACTCCTCGCAGTTCTACATGCCTTAGACTCATGGAAGCACTATTTATTGGGGACTCCTTTCATTCTGCAAACGGATCACCAAAGTCTTAAGTACTTCATGACGCAGACCAAGCTCTCCAACAAACAAATGAGGTGGGAAAATTTCCTTTTGTAATTTCATTTTCATATTTCTCACATTGCTCAGTATAGCCGATGCACTCTCAAGACAGCCGAGAGTGAATGCGGTTTCCATAGCAACTGACAATGATCTATCTTCTATGATAGATGAGTATGCTATCAATCCCAATTTTAGAGATGTGATTTCAGCCCTTGCACTAGGGAAGAAAGAGGAACCATTTACTTTACAAGATGGTTATCTTCTCTATGGCAATAGACTATGCGTTACTAACTCATTCCGTGAGAAAGTAATGTATGAGTCTCATGCTCCTCCTTATGCGGGGCATAGAGGGATTCAGTCGATCCTAAAGGGGACTGAAACATATTTCTATTGGCCTAACATGAAATCAAACATACAAGAGTATGTTTCTAAATGTGTGTTATGCCAAAAGACGAAGTTTAATAGAGGGAAGCAACCAAGATTGCTTCAACCTTTGCCAATCCCTAATTCACCATGAGAGAGCATATCCATGGATTTTATCTTTGGATTGTCTAATTCTATCCATGGGAATATGGGAATATGGACGATAGTAGACAGGTTCAGTAAACAAGCTCATTTTATACCTGTCAAAAAGACTATAAAGCCCATCAAATGGCAACCCTCTTTGTTTGACAAATCTTCAAGTACCATGGCTTGCCAATGTCCATAGTGACGGATAGAGATCCTAGAATGATCAGTAATTTCTAGAAGGGTCTCTTTGAGAACTTAGGAACAAGGCTAAATTTCTCTTCGACCTATCACCCGCAAACGGATAGCCAAAGTGAAATAGCTAACCTAACCATTCTTGATCTACTAAAAGCATATGTAACAAAAGTAGATCGAAGATCCCAATGGGAGAAGTACTTACCCTTAGTGGAGTATGCCTACATTAAGATTGTACATACTTCCACGGAAAAAGCACCTTTTGAGGTAATTGAGGGAAGTTCAAAAAGTCCCCTGCTACTTAAGGTACATGGGAAGATCTTCATTGCAGATGGCTATAGCCGAGACCTACAAGAATATTTCCAAAAGACTAAGGATGCTATATCTATCTCGCTACAAAGACAAAAGGCTCCTGCTGACAAGCACAAAAGAGCCCCATAGTTTAAAGAAAATGATTGGGTCTTAGTCAAATTTCCCAAGGCTCGATTAAGACACACAATGGGCAAGAATCCTACGTGACACCAAAAGTACGATGCTAAGTTAGCAAAAAGGTACTATGGTCCCTTCCAAATTCTTAGGCCAATCAATGAAATGGCCTATCAATTCAAGTTGCCCAGCCATTGGCTCATACACAATGCCTTCCATGTGAGCCTACTAAAGCCTTACAAAGGAGAGCCACCTCAAGAACCAACTATTGAGGACCCACCGATAATCGAGGACCAAGAAGAGATGCTGCAGCCCGAGTCCATTCTCTGACATGAAGACAAGGTACTAAGAGGCGGTAATACTATCTGACAATATCTTATTAAGTTTAAGAATTATCCTTTTGAAGATGCTAGATGGATGAAAGGCATACAATTAAAGGATAACCTAAACCTTGTCAATGCCTACAATGCTTCCCAAGAGTAAGCAAATGAGCAAATGCTAAAAATGAACAAAGTTTTTGTCTTATAAGACTCTCTTTTTATTTATTGTGCACAAAAATGAAATAGTATGCATGCTTAGACCAAGTTTGCGGAGACGACGTCTCCCGAACACCAAGTAGAGCTTGTCACTCTACTATGGACGATTGATAGGAGTGATGTGCAGACATGCTTGCAGCAATTTAGGCTCTCAAGCACCAAATGGACTAGTCACCCATTCTGGAACGACATCGTAGGGTAACATATGGATCCTCTACCCGCTAAGAAAAGGACTAATGAATATGCTTTATCTTCTCTACCACATAGTCGAGGAAGACTATAATTTCAAGAGAGAGATAATTTCATAATAGCTCTAATAATCCTAAATAATTTTCTCATGTTAAAGTGATCATTTAATATGGGAAAGTGCTAAGGGAGAAAAAGCTAGAATATTGGTTAAGCTCGCAGACCGGCCACAGTAGGGATCCAAAGGAGGGAAAATAGGGATCCAAAGGGGGGGGCATCTGCAAAATAGCAATAAGCAACAATGGGCTAAAAAGACCCTAAGGTTCAGCCCATTAAGACTTCCAAAATGCTAAGGTTCCAAAATTCAAAGGTTGTGTCCAATGGTCAAAAGCTTAGGAAATTGGATGCTTTGTTGTGTCCCAAAAAGTCTTTACAAACTCTTACATAGGAGGGGGCGAGCCCAAGAAGTAGGGGATGAGAGAGAAACACACACACACTCACAAGCTTCCTTTGTACACAAGGGGAAACAGGGACACATGTCAGCTCCCTAGGCCAGATGCCCACAAGGTGTACTCAAATCCTATGGGATGGATTTGGAGGTGGACCAATAAGAATTAGGCTAGAGTAAATCTAGTTCAATTAATTTAAAAACACTTAATAAAAGAACCAATAAGAATTAAGCTCTCTAGAAGACTACTGGATAGTCTCCCAAGGGGTCCAATGAGAATTGAGCAGCCCAATGACTTGCCTGATTCTTATTGGCCCAGGGACAAAGGGGTCCAATGAGAGTTTAATTGCATTTATTAATTACCTAAAGCTCTCACAAAAGGGGAAAGGGGCATATGTCATATGTTTATCACTTATGCTCCTGAAATCCTATTGTAAGCCTGGGGAAGTCCAATGATGTGCTAGCAAGAGCAAATAGCAAGAGGGGTCAACCAAGAGAGAGAGGGGGCTGATTTTTCAAAGGCAATTATCCACACACACTCACACAAGCTCATGTATAGAGTAAGAAGACTCTCTCTCTCTCTCTCTCTCTCTCTCTCTCTTCCTTCTCAAGCTTTAATGGAAAGCTTATCACCTACTCCAAGCTTGTGAGAAGGGAGGCCTACACCAACAACTCTTGGCTTTGTGATGCAAATTCAACCAAGAGACAAGATTCAATGCATGCTCATCTCCTTTACCATGCTAATTACTAAGCTAAGCTATGCTAATATGAGTGATTATGTGAGGAGATGTACATCTTTCTCGTAAGACTACCCCTTCTTCCTCTCAATCTACTCTCATACCCCGCTAGCTCTCACCATCTTTGAAGGTGTGTGAGGTCTTGGGTCTAAGACTGTTGTCGAGAAATTTGCGGTCTTGCCAGGAAAGCACCGGGCTTATGGTTGTGAGAGTTTGTGAGAGAACTCAACAAAACTATATGAAGGAGTTAAACCATAGATGCCATGAAGACTAGGGTTTGGAAAGAAGTGCAATCAAAGAAGACTCACTCTTTCTCTCTTGCACTCACACACACAAAGAAAGAACACAAAAGAGAATGTCAAAACAATACGAAGTTGAAAACATCAAGGCTATGGTCATATCGTATCATGGGTAACATGAAAGGGTTAATAGATGAGTTAATGGCATTCAATCTTGGCTGACCAAATAGGCTACGAATTGTTCTTTGGAATTGTAGTTTTGTGCTTACCATAATATATATATTTTGTCTAGTGATTGGGATTAATTGTGTGTACAAATCCTCTTGGTTCATAGCAAGATAACTACGCTTACATCAAAAGAAAAATTATAGTCTATGAGAGGTAGTATGATGGGATCCAGTGATAGAAGTATTTCATTAAGCCTTTCTAGGCCAAAGAGAAACACTATACGTTGTTGAAAGTGTATTTTATGGCTAATCCATACGTTAATTCTAATAGATTGTACAGAGTGAAAGCGATAGAAATTATCATCATGTGGGTTATTCATCTAGGATAGTATGTGAGAAATGTAGATATGAGAGAAGTGAAGAGATGAGAAGTTTCCCTCCCAAGCCCTATTCTTGCCCGTAGGCAATAAGGATACTGCGGGGAGAGATGTACCTGTAGCAAAGAGAACCTAAAATTTGTAGAGAGGATGAATTACTAAGAGTGAGAGAGATAGATTTGGTTAAGGAGATAATATTAGATGTATATATATATGTTGGATTAGAGATGAAAAAGAAAACAACAAGAAATCAAGAAAACATCAATGTAGAACACATCTTACTTGACAAACCCTTTGGCACCATTATTGATGGAGAGAAAAGAAGAGGGGATAACTCCACTTTGATTGATACGCCAAGTGCAAGACCTTCTTTGATTAGAGTTGATCTTCCAAGGATAGCGTACAAGAATGGCTAGTCTTCCTCTAGGAGAAAGTGTAGGCTTGGGCTTATGTTAATGGGGCTAAGTACAATTAGGCATTACTACTCACTCCCTCAAGAATTCCTCTCATCAATGGCTTGAATGCTTCAGTTCCTTTTCAAGGAAGAAGAGGTCCCCTTTTATAGGTGAAGGGAGCCCCCAAGGGTTTACACAAGAAGAGAGGAGCCCGTGTGAATAGGAATTGGAAAAGTTGGAAATGAGATGTCCCCGCATGATGTGGGCAGACTGGGGTCCAGTATTTTGATCATATCTCCTCAACCGTGGCTCCAAATAAAAAAGTAATAATATGGGCAGAAACTTCAGCTCATTAGCTACGATTTTCATTTTAAAATCATTTTCCAATTCGGATTGGAACCTTGTGTAAAAAATTCATCAAAATAGGGTCCATTTCTGGCAGCAAAAGTCTTCCCGTGGTCCCCTTAGCCTAGACTTTCATTTAATTCCAAAGGACACCTCATACCATATGAAAGCATGACATTGCTCCTTGACAAAGTTTTGTAATCATGCTTGCAATAATGCATTAAAATAAGTGTATCTTTGAAATCATGCCACCTAGTGTCCCACTAGGATTTGATTCCCTCCTAGTAGCTATTTAAAAAGAAATATAAGAAAAGTATAAAAAATACATAGAATATATATATATTGGAGTTTACCCTAAATATAGGATCTAGTTAGGGTGTGAGATTATAATGAGATAGTAGAAATAAAGAATCAATGTTTTTTGCCCCAAGTTAAAGAGGCGGAGCTATTGAGCTTTTCCCATAGTATTTTCTGATGGTAACATAAGGATAGGTTACCCTTGAGAAAAGTAATAGGATGATATAGAAGGCTTATTATTATACTTAAATATGCATATGTACATTATAGGAAAGATAATTATTTATCTGAAAAGTTACAAGATAGATCTTGTAGCATGCGTTCCCACTATGTACGTGTCACAGCACGACATCCACCCCCTCTAAACCTGCACATCCTCCTGTATGTGCCACATTATTTCTTTGTAAGATCAGCCCTCTTGTACATCTTCCTTGCTTTCTTCTTCACTAGATGATTCCAAATCTTCATCTTCACTTTGATCTTTACCTATGGTTTGCTCTTCTTCCTCATCAACATCTTCTGGATCATTGTCTCCTCTTCTCTTAAACATTTTGATCCTTTTTCCTGCAATGGGAATCTTTACTTCTGTACCATCTAGTTCAGACAAGCTGTAAGTAGCATTTTCATGCACATGCTTTACAACATACGGTCCAAACCATCTTTTTGAAAACTTACGCATGATTGTGTGTTGGTTATCAAGGCTACTATCATACACCAAAACCCAGTCACCTTTGTCAATTGCTTTGCTCCTGAGTCGATGTCGCTTATCAAAGTATTCCTTGTTTTTCAACCTTGCATTTTTGAGTCGTTCTTTTGCAGCTTCAATATCTCCAGGTCTTCTCTCTAGCTGCCTTATACGCAGTGCAAGGAGATCTTCCCTGCTAAGCCCCTCTTGCCAAGGTAGTACATTCCATGTGGGAATTGTATCTTCAATCGGCATCACTGGCTTTTGACCATACATTAGCTCCGTAGGCATGTAGCCAGTTACTGAGCTATGTGTTGTACGATCAGCCCATAAGGCATATGGTAACAATTTTGGCCCCTCCTTCGCAAGCCTTGGCCAAAGCTTTGATGATAGGAGGATGCCCTCTTTCACTCTTTCCATTGCCTTCAGGGTTGTAAGCTGTAGTAAGAGAAAGCTTGATTCCTAATCTAGAAAAGAACTCCCTTGCTTCTTCGGCATCCAGTTCACCTCTATCTGCAGTGACTTTTCCCACACAACCATTACGGCAAATCACCTCATCAAGAAGGAATTTGCACACAGCTTCTGTGGTTTTAGCTCTTAATGCTCTTCCTTCAACCTGGTTAGTTAGGTCCTCTCGTGCAAGAACCAAGTATCTCATCTGCCAGAGTCCTAGAGGCATTGTGACTAGATCCACAACCCATTTATAGTGCATGGCTAGTGGATATGTAGGGTGCAATCCATCACTATGTCGAACATTTGAATACACTTGACAAGTTACACATGTCTCTACAAACTCAGATACATCTTTATACATACCCTTCCACCAGTATTTTTCTTTCAACTTGGAGAAGGTTGCCCATACACCCCTGTGTCCAGGCCATAGACTCTCATGAAACTCTTGCATGAGCTTTACTTGAGTCTCTTTTTTACATATAACCCTTTGTGGTGTAGCACCCTTTTGTTTAGGATGCTTCCACAAGTAACCATCCCTCAAAAAGTACCCATATGCTTTCCTGCGTATCCTCTTGAATTCTTGTTCAAACCAATCATCCTGTTTTAGTAGAGTACTCAAGTAGCTTTCAATAAGAAGCCAATCACCTTCATAAAGCTCTTTCAAGAATGAATCAAGTAGATTAGTCATGCAGACATTGTTACCTTTGACATGAGAGATAGAATAGAACTTTGTGCCTACATCATCTCCCTCGTCAATCATTTGTGACTCATCTTCATACCTTGCCCTTGATAGCATATCTGCCACTGTATTGTCTTTACCTTCAATGTGCTTAAACTCAGGATTTAAGGACTTAATGTAGGCAATCCACCGCAACATAGCAATGTCTGGAGTTGAGCACCTTGTAATCATCCCAAGAAGTGGTAGACAATGTGTTTCTACAACCACACATGCACCAATTAGGTACACTTTCCCACTTTTCAAGGCTGTAACCATACCCCATAACTCTCTCTTTATCTGTGGATAGTTTCTTTGGCGAGCACTTAGCACCTTTGCTCCAAATCTTACCACATACCTGTGTCCTTCTTTGTCATCTTGCCCTATTGCCCATCTAATCCCTGTATGATTGGTGTCTATTGTCACAATTAGTGGTTTCAAGTGCGGCGAACAAGGGCATGCGTACCGCGCTTGTCCCCAAAAGAACAACCGCCAAGATCCTCCTAGAGCTTCTTTGGTTGAAATACAAGAGGAGGAGATTCACCAAACTCACCACAAAGGATCTCCTCTATGCCATGCTTGGGGAAAGGTAAGAGAACATGATTCTTTTATTCTCTTTGATCCTGGTTCTACTCACAATTTCATATCTATGGAGTTAGCCACCAAGCTAGGCATACAATCCTACGAGATGGGAGATATCCTACCCGCAGACAGTGCCTTCAAGGGGCAAGAAGCTTCAGTCACTCCCTTAATCGGGAAATTGAGGCTTCATGTCCAAGGCTATGTGGACAAAGAGGACTTCTTTATCTCTCCTCTCAAGCATGAGGATGTAATCCTAGGGGCACCATGGTTTGACCGCCTGGCTGCCAATGTTAAATTTCCTGAAAGGAGAATCTCCTTTAAGTTCAGGGAAAAAGACATGTCTATAGATGCTAAGGAGATGGGTAACACCATCCCCATTGTACATACACCAGCTTTCAACAAGTCAATAAAGAGCTCTATTTCCGTGTACATGATTTTTGTTAAAGATTCTCAAAATGAACCTAATGCTTTAGCAAAAGAAAATAAAAGCAACCAAAAGGAATTAGAGTTATCCAATTTCCTCAAGGGGTTTCAAGATGTTTTTATTGACGACATCCCTTGTGAGCTACCTCCTAAACGAGGTAATGACGACCATGCAATTGAACTTCTTCCAGGAAGTTCACCGCCTAATAAACCTCCTTATAGAGTTTCTCAAGCTCAACAAGAGGAGATTATGAGGCAAGTGCATGAGTTAGTTGAGAAGGGCATGGTTAGGCCTAGCTCATCTCCATTTTGCTCACCTGTGCTATTAGTGCAAAAGAAATACGGCACATATCGTATGTGTGTTGACTATAGAGCACTAAATAGGATCACTATCAAGAATAGGTTTCCCGTTCCACGGGTAGAAGACCTATTTGATAAGTTACAAGGATCGAACTACTTCAGTAGGATTGACCTAAAAAGTGGCTATCATCAAATAAGGATAGTTGATCAAGACATTGTAAAGACCGCATTTCGTACTACATTTGGTCTTTACGAATACATTGTCATGCCTTTTGGCTTGACCAATGCACCAGCCACATTCAACCGCTTGATGGAGAAGCTGTTCAGGCCTCATCGAACCTTCACTGGAGTGTTCTTTGATGATATTATCATCTACTCTAATTCATTGGAGGAACACAAGCAACACCTCCAGGTAATATTTCAAGTTTTAAGAGAGAATAAACTTTATGTTAATCGGAAAAAAAGTGAATTTTTCTTGCAAGAGATTCAGTATTTAGGTCACATTATCTCTCAAGATGGCATCCAAATGGATCCATCCAAGTTAGAGGTAATCAAAGGATGGCCTAAACCAAGGAATCTTCATGAACTAAGAAGCTTTATAGGTATGTGTGCATACTATAGACGCTTCATAGAAAAGTTCTCACAAATTGCGGGACCATTACATGACCTAACAAAGAAAAGTGTTAGGTATACATGGTTTGCTAAGGAGAACAATGCTTTCGAAAAGATTAAAGAAAAGCTTATCTCTCAACCTGTGCTTACACTACCGGATCTCTCAAAACCATTTGAGGTCCAATGTGATGCTTGTGGTGATTGCCTTGGGGCTGTTTTGCTCCAAGAAGGGCACGCCATAGGCTATGAGAGTCGAAGGCTCGACCCTGTTGAGCAAGCTCTAGGCATATATGAAAAAGAACTCCTTGCAGTTCTACATGCCTTAGACTCATGGAAGCACTATTTATTGGGGACTCCTTTCATTCTGCGAACGGATCACCAAAGTCTTAAGTACTTCATGACGCAGACCAATATCTCCGACAAACAAATGATGTGGGCAAATTTCCTTTCGCAATTTCATTTTCATATTGCTCACATTGCTGGCAAGCATAATCAAGTAGCCGATGCACTCTCAAGACGACCGAGAGTGAATGCGGTTTCCATAGCAACTCACAATGATCTATCTTCAATGATAGATGAGTATGCTATTGATTCCGATTTTAGAGATGTGATTTCAGCCCTTGCATTAGGGAAGAAAGAAGAACCATTTACTTTACAAGATGGTTATCTTCTCTATGGCAATAGACTATGCGTTACTAACTCACTACGTGAGAAAGTAATGTATGAGTCTCATGCTCCTCCTTATGCGGGGCATAGAGGGATTCATTCTATCCTAAAGGGGATTGAAACATATTTCTATTGGCCTAACATGAAATCAAACATACAAGAGTATGTTTCTAAATGTGTGTTATGCCAAAAGACGAAGTTTAATAGAGGGAAGCAACCAAGATTGCTTCAACCGTTGCCAATCCCTAATTCACCATGAGAGAGCATATCCATGGATTTTATCTTTGGATTGTCTAATTCTATCCATGGGAATATGGGAATATGGACGATAGTAGACAGGTTCAGTAAACAAGCTCATTTTATACCTGTCAAAAAGACTATCAAAGCCCATCAAATGGCAACCCTCTTCGTTTGACAAATCTTCAAGTACCATGGCTTGCCAATGTCCATAGTGTCGGATAGAGATCCTAGAATGACCAGTAATTTCTGGAAGGGTCTCTTTGAGAATTTAGGAACAAGGCTAAACTTCTCTTCGGCCTATCATCCACAAACGGATGGCCAAAGTGAAATAGCTAACCTAACAATTCTCGATTTACTAGAAGCCTATGTAACGGAAGTAGATCGAAGATCCCAATGGGAGAAGTACTTACCCTTAGTGGAGTATGCTTACAATAACACTGTACATACTTCCACGGGAAAAGCACCTTTCGAGGTAATTGAGGGAAGATCAAAAAGTCCCTTGCTACTTAAAGTACATGGGAAGATCTTCGCTGCAGATGAGTATAGCCGAGACCTACAAGAATATTTTCAAAAGATTAAGGATGCTATCTCTATCTAATAGCAAAGGCAAAAGGCTGCTGCTGCTGACAAGCACAGAAGAGCCCAAGCCTTTAAAGAAAACGATTGGGTCGTGTTAAAGTTTCCCAAGGCTCGATTAAGGCACACGACGAGCAAGAATCCTACGGGCCACCAAAAGTACTATGCTAAACTAGCAAAAAGGTACTATGGTCCCTTCCAGATTCTTAGGCCAATCAATGAGATGGCCTATCAACTCAAGTTGCCCAATCATTGGCTCATACACAATGCTTTTCATGTGAGCCTATTAAAGCCTTACAAAGGAGAGCCACCTCAAGAACCAACTATTGAAGACCCACCGGAGATCGAGGACCAAGAGGAGGTGCTGCAGCCCGAGTCCATTCTCCGACATGAAGACAAGGTATTAGGGCATACAATTAAAGGATAACCTAAACCTTGTCAATGCTTACAATGCTTCCCAAGAGTAAGCAAATGTACAAAATGTTAAAAATGAACAAAATTTTTGTCTTATAAGACTCTCTTTTTCTTTATTTGTGCACAAAAATGAAGTAGTATGCATGCTTAGATCAAGTTTGCGGAGACGACGTCCCCCAAACACCAAGTAGATCTTGTCACTCTACTATGGAAGACTGATAGGACTAATGTGCAGACATGCTTGCGGCAGCCTCAGGCTCTCAAGCGCCAAATGGACTAGTCATCCATTATGGAATGATGTCGTAGGGTAACATAGGGATCCTCTACCCGCTAAGAAAAGGACTCATGAATATGCTTTATCTTCTCTACACCATAGTCGAGGACGACTATGATTTCAAGACAGAGGTAATGTCATAATAATCAATATCTAATTCTCCTAAATGATTTTCTCATATTAAACTGATCATTTAATGTGGGGAAGTGCCAAGGGAGAAAAAGCTAGAATATTGGTTAAGCCAGTAGACCGGCCACAGTAGGGATCCAAAGGAGGGAAAATAGGGATCCAAAGGGGGGGCCATCTGCAAAAGAGCCATGTGCAACAATGGGCTAAAAAGACCCTAAGGTTCAGCCCATTAAGACTTCCAAAATGCTAAGGTTCCAAAATTCAAAGGTTATGTCCAAAGGTCAACCCTAGGGGAAATTGGATGCTTTGTGTGTAACTAAAAAGTCTTTGCATATCCCTACATGGGAGGGGGTGAGCCCTTCTTCTAGGGGATGAGAGAGAAAGTCACACACACACACACACTCACACAGGCTCGCTTTACACAAAGGGAATGAGGGACACATGTCAGCTCCCTAGGCCAGATGCCCACAAGGTGTGCCCAATTCCTATTGGAAGACCCTTGAAGTGGACCAATGAGAATGAAGCTAGAGTAAATGTAGTTTAATTAATTTAAAAACATTTAATAAAAGAAACCAATGAGAATTAAGTCTCCTAGAAGACTATTGGGCAGTCTCCCAAAGGGTCCAATGAGCATTCAAAAGCCCCATGGCTTGCCTGATTTCTATTGGCCAAGAGACAAAGGGGGTCCAATGAGAGTTTAGTTTAATTATTTAATTACCTAAAGCTCTCACAAAAGGGGAAAGGGGGACACATGTCAGAAGGCTATCACTTATGCTGCTTAATACCTATTGGCTTGACTTGGGGAGGTCCAATGAGGCAAAAGCCAGACCAAATTAGCAACTAGGGCTCGCCCAAGAGAGAGAGGGGGCTGATTTTTTCTTGGCATTGACACACACACACTCACACTTGACCATGTGTGAAGGAAGAATACTCTATCTCCTCCCAAGCTTTAATGGAGAGCTCATCACCTACTCCAAGCTTGTGAGATAGAAGCCTACATCAACACTCTCTTGGCATGTGGATGCAAATCCAACCAAGAGCCAAGCTTCAATGCATGCTCATCTCCTCTACCAAGCTAATTACTAAGCTAAGCTATGCTAATATGAGTGATTATGTGAGGAGATGTACATCTTTCTCCTAAGATACTCCTTCTTCCTCTCAATCTACTCTCATACCCTGCTAGCTCTCACCATCTTTGAAGGTGTGTGAGGTCTTGGGTCTGAGAACGGGGATAATTCAAGTTGTGTTTGATTAAGTGTTTTGCTTGGTGTATGAAGCTTCCATCTTCATTGCACTAGCTAGTCTTGAAGGAACACAAAGAATTGTATTGTACAATGTCTCTCTTGATGGGAGAAACCATAATACAAAGCCTTTTGGAGGGGGGACCGGCTCCATGCAAATCCGGTCCTCAACTGTTGTCAATAGCTTAATTTCTTTCTCTTTTGAAAGTATTGTCGATGCTATCTAACTAGGTGTTATGATTTTTGTTGCTCTCTCCACCCAAGCACTCTTGTAATTCCTATTAGGAATCTATTCTAATGAAATGCCCACTATGTTCATGCTAATTTCCGCTACACATAAGTTATTAGGCCATTAAATGTTACACTAGGCCTGTAGAACAAGTGTGTATCATTAAATGTTGATTTGGTTCAATTTTTGCAAGGGGAGATAATAAGCTCACTTATTATCTCGATGTCCAAAATCCACCCCACTTGGAATTTTCATCATGTATATTGTCCACATGTTGCATCAAGGCCCTGAAGCCCCTTACACATCACAAATCACCCTTATCATGCTCACATTATCAAAAAATGCACAAAAGCTTCCAACTTCTAACTTCCAAAATTTGGCCCAAGGGAACTACTTAAAATCTAAATTTGTGCAAAATCACATTCAGAGTTTGGGAACACCATGTACAATCACTCCATGCCAAGAAAAGGCTAAAAAGATGAAAAAATCACATGGTAGGTATTAAGCGTGCCTATTATCTATTGATGCCAAATGAGCCCATTTTGAAAAATTCTTTCCACCATTAGTTCCATCGTGTCATCACAAGCTTGCACATTTATTTTGGAACTATTTGGACACTCCAAAAATTTGGACCAATAGTGAGTCGTTGTCATCACAAGCTTGCACATTCATTTTGGGATTATTTTGGACACTCCAAAAATTTGCACCAACACTTAGTCGTTGTCAAAAGCCTTCCAGCCAAAAAGTGATCCGAACCAGGCATTCTTGCATTTAAATTTCCTCAAAAATCAAATCCTACATATTCTCAATGCCTAAAACCCATGTGCATAGCCAAAACCTGTTGGAATTAGGGTTGCAGAGAAACATACACAGCTTGGAGAAGACGAATGAAGCTCAAGGCACACAATAGAGAGTGTGTTACTTAGTGTGCAATGGAAAGATGGATAGCCCTAGAGTGATGGGCGTATATACAATGCACGGGGGGAAAAACCTCCTAAAGAGGGAAAAAATGTCCCGGCGGTCCTAGTGTGTTCACACACATCACTACCACATGTATATGGTAACAAATCCCCCCTGGAGTGATGCGGTGAACGAGAGCTGGCACATGAGTAAAGGGAAGTGCCATGCCCTGAGGACAGGATCAGTCCACAAAGGGGAGTAAGCCCAAAGCTTTGCGGAAAGCTTCAAGCTTCTCACGAGACAATGCCTTTGTGAAAAGATCTGCAAGGTTGTCCTGTGTTGGCACATAAGCCAAGCTGATCTCTCCTGCTGAGAGCCTCTCCCTGACATAGTGGTAATGCACCTCAATGTGCTTTGTGCGAGCATGAAAAATTGGGTTCCTCGCAACTGCCAATGCACTCTGACTGTCAGTGTAGATAGTGTTGGCAGTGTCTTGTCCAACACCCAGGTCAGCCATAAGGCGTCTGAGCCATACACACTCAACCGTAGCTGTGAAGACTGCCCTGTACTCAGCCTCACAACTCGAAGTGGCCACAGTAGGTTGCTTCTTGCTCAACCATGATATACATGAACTGCCAAGCATGAAACAAAAACCACTTGTGGACACTCGCGTGTCAAAACAACCAGCCCAATCTGAGTCCGAAAAAGCATGTAAGGCGGCAATGATCCCCCCTTGGGATAAAACAAGCCAAGATGTAAAGTGCCACTAAGGTAGCGGAAAATCCTCTTGACAGCCTGCCAATGCTTAGACCCTGGGCTATGCATAAATCTGCTGACCTGCGAGACTGCAAACTGAATATCTGGCCTCGTGTTGCATACATAAATGAGGCAGCCAACAGCAGTTTGGTAAAGAGTGACATCAGCAGGATCGCCAGCATCATGTAGACTCAACTTCAAACCTGTTTCCATGGGAGTGGCAATAGGTTTGCAATCCTCAAGTCCAAACTTACATAGCAATGTCTCTATGTAACTTTTCTGACACAAGGCAATACCACCATCACACTACTTAAACTGTATACCCAAGTAATGATGCAACAGCCCCAAATCTTTCATCTTGAAAGTAGCATTCAAATCAGCCTTAAATTCAGCAATATGTCTCTCATTTGGTCCAGTGATCAACAAATCATCAACATAAAGAACCACAATGAGAAATACATCATCCTCACGCTTTACATACAATGTGCTTTCTGTTGGACTGTTACGAAAGCCTCGTTTAACCAAATGAGTGTCAGCTTTCTCATACCAAGCACGAGGAGATTGCTTCAACCCATACAAAGCCTTCTTACATTTGCACACTTTGTCCTCTTGTCCTTTTATGACAAAACCGCGAGGCTGCGTTACATAAACTTCCTCAAATATGTCACCATTCAAGAAAGCAGTAACAATGTCTGATTGATGTACATCCCAACCAAAATGAGCTGCCAATGCACATAGAAAACGCACAGTAGTCATACGACAAGTGGGAGCAAAAGTCTCTTCATAATCTATGCCTTTTTGTTGTGCATAACCCTTTGCAACAAGTCGAGCCTTATGGCGATCGATCTCACCATCCGGCTTGCGTTTCAACTTGTAAACCCACTTCGTACCAATGGCCTTTTTGCCAGGAGGCAAATCACATAAATTCCATGTGTCATTCTCTATAAGTGCATCATATTCTGATTTCATGGCAGCAATCCAATTTTCTGAATTCTGTGCTTCATCAAAAGACAGAGGCTCCTCAACATCATGTAAACTAGACACAGCCAAAGCATAACAATCTGATGCATAAGATGCATGGCGAGAGCCTGAACGAGTACGACTAGATAAAGGTGCATCCAATTTACTGTCACGCAAAGTGTGCACCAGCCATTTTGGCATACCTCTAGCCTGCTCATTTTCAGCCCTTTCCTCATCAAGTACATCATGTACATCTGCATCAGTAATAGGCTGTTCTAAAACATTTTCAGAAACCCCCATAGGCTGTACATTTGCCTCATTGGAACTTACATTCGTATTTCCACCACTGAAAAGAGGCAACAAAGTGTCATAAATGTCCTGTGAGCTTACATTACTGTCTCTAGTACATGACAGCAAGGGCTGAACAGAATCTTCCACAAACACTACATCCCGTGAAACCAGAATACGTTTTGTTTGCGGATGATACAACCTGTAACCTTTGCTTTCAGCACTATAACCAACAAAAATACATTTGACAGCCTTATCATCCAATTTTCTGCGCTGCACTTGTGGCACCAAAGCATATGCCAAACAGCCAAAAACACGCATGTGCTCAATAGAAGGTTTTCTATCATGCCATGCTTCATATGGAGTAATAGACTGCAAAGCTTTCGTAGGACACCTGTTAAGTACATAAGTGGCACACATGATGGCCTCAAGCCAAAAAGAATGCGGCAAAGCTTGACTTTTGACCATACATCGTGCCATTTCCGTTAGTGACCTGTTTTTCCTCTCAGCAACACCATTTTGCTGAGGTGTATAAGGCACTGTACATTGGTGTTTTATTCCACGACTAGCCAGAAATGCATTAAATTCATGAGACATATACTCCCCCCCTCGATCGGAACGGAGGGTGCCCATAGTACATTTTGAGACATTTTCAGCCATAGCCAAAAATTGTTTAAAGCACATAAAAACTTTGGACTTCGCTTTAAGCGGGAATACCCATGCATGCCTGGAGTAATCATCAATGAAAGTCACGAAGTACAGGTAATTGCCCAAGGACGGAGTTTGCATGGGCCCACAAACATCACTATGCACAAGCTGCAACCTGCATGTAGCCCTAACTGAACCATCCTTTGGAAACTTAGAACGCTGCATTTTACCCAGAATACAGCCTTCACAAACATGTTTGACAGGTGCTTCAAGAGGCGGCAAAGAAGCAACCATATCAGATTTCTGCAAACGCAGCAAACTGGCAAAATTCAGATGACCAAAACGTGCATGCCAAAGTTTTGCATCTGAAATAGCCCTTGAATCTGCAACAGCATTTGCAAAATTTTGTCCACACTTGTCATACAAAGTGAGCTTATACAGCCCACGGCACAAAAGCCCAGATGCAACAATTTCATCACCAAAACTGAGATCATGAACTGTACATCTGTCGTCCACAAATTTGACTACAAGTCCAAGTCTAGCAAGTGCGGATACAGACAAGAGATTCTTCTTGATCCCAGGTACATAAAGTGCATCAACAAGTGTGAAGGAACTGCCATTAGCAGCAGTGAGCACAATCTTTCCAACTCCCTGAACTGGATAAGAGGCGTTGTTGGCACAAGTGACTGAATTCCCATGAGGGACTGACTCAAGAGAGGTAAACAATTCACGATGTGAGGTAATGTGCTTTGTAGCACCACTGTCGAAATACCACACATGTGAATCTGCAGCAACTGACAAGCATGCATCATGGACAGCAGGATTGTAAGTGCACTCTGCGCTAAATGCCCATTCTGCATCAACATCAGCATCACAATCTCCTTTCACAGAAGACTCAACAATGGCTGCATTTGTAGTGGATCCAGCATTTGCAGTGGAACCACCCTCTTTCTTCTTAGCCTCTTTGGCCTTCAACTTAGGACACGACTTGATCAAGTGATCATTGGCTTTACAATAATGGCAACGCATCTTCTTTTTGCCCTTATCACCAGAATTGCCAGACGAAGTGCTGCCAGCAGAAGCATTAGGAACAGAATTTTTGCCACTCGCAGCAGAACCATAAGAAGTAACCAAGCAGTGGAGCTTCAAATGATGATTCCAAGGGAGATCTACAATGTGAAATAGACTCTAAAGCTTATAGAGGCCCATAAAAGGCTTGGCCTTCCACCTTTCTATGAGATGGATTCATGTGGAGTTGATTACCAAAGAGATTATGAACTGTTGATCTCTATTCAAGAAGATGGCATGACCTAAATTTCTTACTCTACTGGCCAAGAAACAGAAGTGAATATATCCAAGGAGATTGTTTCTAAAGCCCTAAAGCTTCCAATAGAAGGAGAGTCTATGCAATCTAAAGAGAAAAAGAGAACAAGATTGCTTACTAACAACACCGTTGTGGCAACTTTTCATGACATGATCCATAAGCTGGTGGAGGCCACCGACCCACCTAGTTCATTATCACTTACACTTTACATCCAAGAGACCCCCAAGGCACACATGCACCAACCATGTGGTGGCATCAACATTCACACCCACCCTGAAGACAAAGTTACTTATGTCGTTAGACCATGCCTTGTATGTGCTCAACACTATGAAGAGAATCAAAAAATCAAGTGGAATCAGTTACTTGGGAGCACTAGAAGTTCTTGTTATAATTGCCTACCATGTAGTGGGTATGACACAAAATCTACCACCTGCAACAAATCAAAATACCTGGCTTGTAGCTGGTTTGAATAATGATTAAGAAGGAGAGGATGAATATGAGCCGGCACCACTTGTTAGAAGATCCAAGAGGAATTTAGAGCAGCAGACTCCAATTGAGAGTGATGAAGAAAGTGATGAGAGTCCTATGGGTGAATGTGAAGAGGGTCGAATGGACAAATGTGGAGACCAACCCTCAAAATAAAGTAGGCTCTAGATCTAGAGATAGAGGAAGTGAAGAAAAGAGCTACCAAAGGTAAGAATAAAGTCAAAGAATGGCCAACAAAGAGGGTCCGCATACCACCCCTTGTTATTATTAAGGAGCCAACACATCGGAGAGCCATGCTTTAAAGTAAAAATGAAGCCTTTGACAGAGAAAGAGGTGCACAAGGTAATTTCAAGGAGTTTTGGCAACCCAATCCTTGTATAAAGCTGAGAACAAAGAACCAACTCTACTCAGAAGGAATGGATCCTCTTGCAGAACTTGAATGGATCTACAAAGAAGAAGAGAGAGGGAGAAAAAAATAAGAAGTCATGGGCACTTCTAAAATGCTAAAAACTTAGCTAGCTAGTCAGTCACCCTCTACAATCCCTGCAAAAGTCCAAGAGGATGCACCATCCCTGCTTGGGGGTTCACCGTTCGGTACCCCCTATATAACATGCGTTCACGGGGTATTAAAAAAACCCCTCTTTTAACATGTTTGAATTAATAAATTGACCCCATATTTCCAAAATTGAATATACAGACCCCTTATTTTAATGTATCTCTATTAAATTGCCTATTTTTTTGCATTTTAAAACCCCTCCTTTTGAACTCACGTTATATATTGACATGATTACATAGTGCACCCCCCGACCATCCCTGCAAGGAACCAAATTAAAATGACTTGAGGAAATCTTCCGAAAGGAAGAGATGGACCCACCAATTTCAATAGCACCAAGCATTATTGAAGCAATATTAGAAGAGGACAAGAAAGCGACTGAGAAAGATGAAAATCAAACTGAAGACCTACAAGATTTTACCCAGTAAAGAGATCTTGTATAAGACCAAAAGGTGTCAACCCCAAAAGAAACTACCTCGATTGAGGTAGAACAAGAGAAATCATAGCAAGACGAACCACACAAATATCATCAGGTGGAGGCTAGTACATTCTAGGCTGCTAGCATCCAAGAGATAGAAGAGTATGCACAGTTTTCACACCACATTGTGTGAAAAATGAAGTATGCAATCTATTGCCAAGGAGGATAAGATCAAGTGAGTCGAGTCTGCAAACTTACACATAGCTGGTAGAATAGATGTGGTAGATGCATTTATAAAAGAGTAGAAAAATCTATACAAGAAATCCCAAGTAGAGATTGCTAGTCTGAAAGAAGTTAACTCTCACAAATTGTTAGAGATCTACAACAAATGACCACTTTGGTGGAGCAACTAACAATTGCTAGTGAAGGACATGAAAAGAAGCTAAAAGAAGTCAATACCACTCTAATAAATGCTCATGCAGAGTGGTTGTAGACCCGGTTGGAGGTAGAAGATCTCCAAGTAGCACAAGCTGAAGTGAGATTCAAGGATCAAAGTGAGATGCTAGAGAAACTACATGCCAGATCTACAATGCTTACATTGCAAGGTTCCAAACCTGGCATATCAGGCAATGAAAAAGAGGAATACGACTTAGAGACGGAGCTTAAATTGAAACAGATGCAAAGAAGGAAGCTCTCACTCTGCTTCATGATCAAGGAGAAAGCTTATCAAAAGCAAATAACTGATTTACAAGTGGCTCTAATCAAGAACAATTGAAGGGCAGGCAAAAGATATCAGCAGAAGATTTCCCTAAATTAGTGCATGTAAAGACTGAGACACTACAATACTTATATCTTGAAGAAGAATCTAATACCATGGCTGTTAGCAGCAAGCTAACGCGGACACCATTTTTCGGAGTTCTCCTTGTAAAACATTTATTATTTTGATAAATCGAGAATATAGTAACTCCTATTTTCTCTGATAAACCTTGTAATTAATGAGCCGGGGCTACAAGCTTCCAGATTGTATCAGCCAGTCAGTTCCCAGCTTTGGTATAACTCCATATTATTAGTTTTGACCACCCAAAAACCTTGGCTAAGGTATAAAAGCCAATTTTTATAAGTTTTTTATAAGTTTTTGGATAAGAAATACATAGCGTGAGCGAACGCCGCTCACATCTCTCCTTCTTACGCTTCCTAATCCCTCTCCGGTTGTCACATTGCAAATGTGTTTGTTGCATTGCAACCGTAGGTAAGAGCTCTACGCATTGACGTAAGCCATTCACAATATTTTGTAGCTTTTGGCATCGCCGACCTGCGGCCTAATTTCATTATAACTAGGAATTTACACTTTTAAATCAAAAACTAAGCATAGGCGGGGTATTGGGGCATCATTGCTAAGCATTTAGATGCATTCAGGGTCGAAAACGACTAGGTCAAAAATCCACTACTGTTAATAATCACGATTTTGGAACTTGACCTAAAGTGGGGTTTGAGGCCATAGGCAAGGTCTTATAAAATTCTCCTAGAAGTTTCGTTACGTTTGTATGTCATTTGATGCTGTAACAGATGTGATTTTCTTGTTGATGAGCAATTGGCTTTTGGTGATTTTGTTGAGATGTCGAGCTCTACACCTTGAGCTGGCATCCACTACGGGTCTTGGCCGCTTACGGCATTTACTCACTGGCGCGTTAGGTGACCGACACAGAGGATCTCTGCCAGTGATTCTACAGCTGGACTACACTTATAGTGCCAGCCTAGTACGCTTCTAGCGAGTTCACACTTAGTGACCGCATGTACATATGTGCTACTTTTCAGCTTTAGCACTTAGTCATTTTGTACTCTCTTTTCTGTGAAGAAGAAGAAGAAGCTTTCCATCTCTGTGTGCTTTGTGCTTGTCTTGTGTAGCTCTCTTGCATCCTCATTCTTTACATGGTATTAGAGCCTGGTGCAGGCAAGAGAGTCTAAGAGAGCAAGAGCATCACAATCCCTTCGTTCGCAATCCACGACCAGATGGCGAAGGCGCCTCGCACAACGAAATTTTTTTTAGGGGTTTTTCGCACAAGTT
Organism: Adiantum capillus-veneris; assembly: GCF_014529385.1. NCBI lineage: Eukaryota > Viridiplantae > Streptophyta > Polypodiopsida > Polypodiales > Pteridaceae > Adiantum > Adiantum capillus-veneris. The sequence continues at coordinate 62,906,770 of NC_140934.1, forward strand.
TTTGAACAGGTCTCCAAAGTGCAGTATACAGAGATTTACTGTACAAGTACAGTGGTTGTATGTACGCTTGATTGTGAACACTCGTTGAGTGTAGAAAGCGTTACAGGTACCACGATAGCAGGTTCAGCAGATTTGCAGGTTTTTGCAGATTGCAGCTATTTTGTCTTAGTGCTTCAAGATGTCTGACGGTTTCAGTCAGATTGTTACTGAGAAGCTTGAGAAAAATAACTACCCTGCATGGAAGTTCAGAATAACAAATTTCCTAAAAGGAAAAGGTTATTGGGACTATGTAGAAGGAGACAATGAAAAGGAACCAGAGATTCGCGAGGCAAATGCTACAGCAGAACAAAGGAAAGCTTTGAGGGACTCGCAACAAGGCCAGAGCAAAGTGATGTATTGGCTATCTATGAGCATCACAGATGGCATGATGGGCTATCTACAGGATGTTGAAACCCCCGCCATTGCATGGAGAAACTTAGGCAGAGTGTTCGAGGTGAACACCAAGGCCAGGAAGCTTCAACTAAAGTCGGAGCTAAATCAGGTTAAGAGGAACAACCTCTCAATCAATGATTATGCCTTGAAGATCAAGAGTATCATTGAGGCTCTTGGATCTATTAAAGTCTCAGTGGAAGACGATGACATTGTCCGTGCATGCTTGGATGGTCTAGGAGATGAGTATGTACATTTTAGGTCTTCCATGAATACAAGAGACGACATCCCCGTGTTCCAAGATTTGATTTCTATGCTTATTCTTGAGGAGAAGAACCTTGACACATCTTCTTCTCATGGGAGAAATAATTCTGAACAGGCCTTCTATTCTAACTCCAACAGAGGTAGAGGTAGAGGTCGTGGTCGAGGCCCAAGGGGTTGCAGGGGCCAATTTCTGGAAGGTCAATCAAATCAAAACAATACAGGTGGCAGGGGAAACCAGTCTCAAGGCAGGGGGAGTCAAAGAGGTCGTGGTGCAGGATCAAGCAGGCAGCAACATACTCCAGATAGTAGAGAATGTTGGACTTGTGGTGAAAGAGGTCACATGTAACGTGACTGTCCAAAGGGAAAAGCAAGTAGAAAGAGAGAACAGGGCAACTATGCATCTACTAGCAGAGATGCAGATGACAGCAAAAACAAGCGCATGTTTGTTATGCAGCATGTAATGAATACAATGACTGCAGAGAATTCCACCCAAGATGATGTTTGGTATGTGGATTCAGGTGCCTCTAATCACATGACGTCTCGTGGAGAGTGGTTTAGAGATATGCGCAAACCAGATGTGTCAGGCTATGTGCAGACAGGAGATGACACAGCTCACCCCATTGCTCATGTAGGGGACATACCTCTAAATACGAAGAGTGGGAAATCAAAGTACTTAGCAGATGTACTTCATGTCCCAAACATTACAAAGAATCTTGTTTCTGTTGGACAAATGGTTGAGCAGGGTTTGCAGGTTCGCTTCAATTCAAATGGCTGTTATGTAGAAGATTTCCAGAATGGCTGTAAGCTGATCACAGAGGGCAAATGTGTAGGCAGAATGTTTACGCTGAATGTAGACATGCCTGAGGTAAAAGCTGCATTATTTGCACAGGGCACAGGTGTTGTGGCTGATGTTGACATTTGGCACAAACGCATTGGCCATGTCAATGAGCAGAGATTGCGCAGCATGCAATCAAAACAGATTGTAAAAGGTTTGCCCAAATTCAAGGTGGATGGTATGCATAAAGTGTGTGCAGCATGCCATTTTGGAAAACAGTCAAAGGGCTCATTTCCACATGAGCGCAATGTATGTAAAAGGCCACTTGAGGTGGTGCACACAGATGTTTGGGGTCCAACCGATACTGCAAGTATACATGGTTGCAGGCATTATGTCTCTTTCATTGATGACCATACAAGGAAAGTATGGGTCTACTTCATGCGTAACAAAAGTGAAGTGTTTGGTCACTTTCAAAACTTCAAAGTCATGATTGGGAAGGAGACAGATATGCAAATCAAGACATTGAGGTCAGATGGAGGGGGAGAGTACTTCTCCAATGATTTTTCAGATTTTCTGCGAATGCATGGTATACACAGGCAGTTTACATGCAGATATACTCCACAGCAGAATGGGGTCGCAGAAAGGAAAAACAGGCACATTGCAGAGGTTGCACGTGCATTGATGAATGAGAAGAACATGCCTCATCATTTCTGGGCTGAAGCTGTAAATACAGCTGTGTACATTATGAACAGGACACCTACAGCTGCGGTGCATGATGTAACACCTGAGGAAAAGTTTACAGGTACAAAGCCTGATTTGGCACACTTGAAAGTGTTTGGCTGCATAGCTTACGTGCATGTACCAGATGAGTTGCGTAGGAAATTGGATCCTAAAGCAGAGAAATGTATTCTTGTGGGATATTCCCTTGAACAAAAGGGGTACAGGTGCTACAATCCTATTACACGAGAATTACGAGTGAGCAGAGATGTAGTCTTTGATGAGATGAGCAGCTGGTACAGTAATGCACATGGCACTATTGGGGCTGATGTAAAAGATGATGTGGTTGTACAAAATGTGAGGCCACAGTCACAGGTTTTGAGTGGACCACAAGAGTCCTCTTCTCGTGGCTCTGTTGAGAAACCATGGAATGGTAAACTACGTACGCAAGTTACTCCACCAACAGGTACAGGGAATGTATCACGAAAAGGAAAGGAAAAGGTATATGAACCTCCCTTTATGGTTGATGCATCATCAGGTTTTTCACATGTAGACATGGATTCAGATGGTTCTGAACAAAGTCTTGATGAGGAATTTGGAATTCCGGCTGTCAGGACACCTGGTGTAAGGAAAGTACAAGAAGATGCTAGAGGGCAAAGGAGTGACCAAGGACCGCGCAGATCTAATAGAGTCAGAAATCCAGTTCAGAAATTGACTTATGATGGGTATCTAGCGCATCACCAAGCCTACATGGCTAAGGTGATACAGGATATGGAGCCCACATGTTTTGAGGATGCAGTTGGAAATGTGCATTGGGATGATGCAATGAATGAAGAGATGGCTGCATTGGAAGCAAATGACACATGGGAGTTGGTGCCATTGCCAAGTGGCAAGAAAGCTATTGGCTGTAAATGGGTGTATAAAACCAAGCATAAGGCTGATGGCAACATTGAGCGTCACAAGGCAAGGCTGGTCGCAAAGGGTTATGCACAGACGTATGGCATAGACTATGAGGAGACCTTTGCTCCAGTGGCAAAGATGACGACTATGAGAGCTGCCATAGCAGTGGCTGCATCTAGAGGATGGATTATGCATCAAATGGATGTAAAGAATGCCTTCTTGAATGGTGAGTTGCAAGAGGAAGTGTATATGGATCAGCCACCTGGTTATGTCGATCCAGGTTACCCAGATTATGTATGCAGACTTCTCAAAGCTTTGTATGGTTTGAAGCAGGGCTCTAGAGCATGGTATGACAGGATTGCCAAGTATCTTGTCAGTATTGGTTTTAGGAGATCTCATGCTGATCATTCACTCTATGTACGTGAGAGTGATGTGGGGATTGTGGTCATTACCATATATGTAGATGACCTTATTATTGTTGGTGACAATGCTATGGAGATTGACCATGTGAAGGGTCTTCTCAAACAGGAGTTTGAAATGAAAGATTTGGGCGAGTTGCTCTACTTTCTTGGCATTGAGGTGATCAGGACTCCAGAGGGTGTATGGCTGTCACAGAGACAATATGATTTGGACATGTTGTCAAAGTATGGTATGGCTGATTGTAAGCCGATTTCCATTCCCTTGGATGTGAATGCAAAGCTGAGTGCAGAGAAGGGTGATGTTGTTGAGGATGTCAATATGTACAGGAAGATGGTGGGTAGTCTAATCTACTTGACTATCACAAGGCCAGACTTGAGCTACATAGTAGGCTTGGAGAGTCAGTTCATGCAGCTTCCGAGGAAGCCACATTTGGATGGAGTACGACGCACACTTAGGTATGTGCAAGGGACTCTTGACTACGCATTGTTCTATGTAGCAGATGCACCATTAGCATTGTATGGGTATACAGATGCAGATTGGGCAGGTAGCATTGTTGATAGGAGATCTACGAGTGGCTTCATGTTCTCTTTTGGGAGTGCTGCTGTTACTTGGAGCAGCAAAAAGCAGCCTACGGTTGCTTTATCGAGCACAGAGGCCGAGTACAGAGGTGCAGCAGTTGCGGCGTGCGAGGTAGCTTGGCTACGCACATTACTTGAGGACTTGGGAGTGCAGGTGGACCAGCAGATTGTCATTCATTGTGACAACCTCAGCAGCATGCAGTTGGCTAGGAACCCAGTGTTCCATGCTAGGACCAAACACATAGAGGTCCATTACCACTACGTTCGAGAGCGAGTGTTGGCAGGCGACATCGACTTGGTCTACGTCAGCACAGAGGAGCAGATAGCGGATATCTTTACCAAGGCCCTCGGAGCTGAGAAGCTTCGACGTTTCCGGACTATGCTTGGACTCTGCGACATGCAGAGCTCGAGGGGGAGTGTTGAGATGTCGAGCTCTACACCTTGAGCTGGCATCCACTACGGGTCTTGGCCGCTTACGGCATTTACTCACTGGCACGTTAGGTGACCGACACGGAGGATCTCTGCCAGTGATTCTACAGCTGGACTACACTTATAGTGCCAGCCTAGTACGCTTCTAGCGAGTTCACACTTAGTGACCGCATGTACATATGTGCTACTTTTCAGCTTTAGCACTTAGTCATTTTGTACTCTCTTTTCTGTGAAGAAGAAGAAGAAGCTTTCCATCTCTGTGTGCTTTGTGCTTGTCTTGTGTAGCTCTCTTGCATCCTCATTCTTTACAGATTTCAATCACCAATCACTTGAATGTAACTTGAGTTAGATGCGAGTTGTTAGTTGTTTTCCAAGAGATTGACAAACTCTTGTAGCCTTGAATGTAACTTGAGTTAGATGCGAGTTGTTAGTTGTTTTCCAAGAGATTGACAAACTCTTGTAGCCTCTATGCCCTAGTTGAATCAGCTTCGTCCCATGGTTTGACAAATTAATCATGGTTCTCGCTAATACAGCAATAAGATAGGATCGTGAGGTTAGACATGCGTCCCACATTTGGCGCCGTTGCCGAGGATAGAAGAGACCTAAACTAGGGAAAAACACGAGCGTCTTGTGTAGTTGTCCTTTAACTTCCTTTAGGTTTGCCTAGAGTTCAAAATTTTCTTTTAAAAACCTTATAGCTTAAGATTGTCCTCTTTTGTTGTGTAGAGGTAGCTTGGAAGTAATCATACTTGCTGAGTACCTTTAAGACTGTAGGATTGTAGATTTAGATTAGGATTTGGAGAATGATTGGTAGACGATACAGGTCTTAAGATCAAGACTCTCAAAAACATTAAAAACACAAGAAAATGAGTGTTTATGGACACTTTCCACAACCCCATTGCATGAGAATCTAGGAGTAGGGTAAGTAGGATCCAAGGTGGATTTCAGAACATTGCTCACTCCAAACAAATCATCTGTGAGTTGTTCATGTAAAATTGCAGAATTTCATGTCTACAGCTAGAAATATCTTGAAAAAACTCGAATCCACTCAATCCGATTGGAGAGTAAGCTTAAGAGTTGTCCGAACGAGTGGGTAAGCTCAAAGACACTTCGAGGTAAAAATTTCAAGAAGTTGATCAAAACTCAGATTATTTACTTTTTCTTGACATTTTAGGCCAAATTAAGTTTTGACTTGATTTATAGGCTTAAAAAACATCATAAAATGACTGTCTTTGAGAAAATTGCAAAAAAGTACTCATTTCAAGCCTAAAGTTAATAATCACGATTAATAATTTTTTGCTCTAAATTGGCTAAGGTTCATACCATTGACTCATTGCATGTGTACAAACAACTTTTGTAAAGGCCCAAAAGATTTGGATCACTAAACTAGCAAAAAACAAGGTAAAAACTAAAGTTTGTACTGACTTTTTGAATCTTGAGTATAAATTTGGGCAGTTTGTCCAAACTTGTTGAAATTTGATTCATAGGCTTATGTTGATGTAATAAACATGTGTATATGCTCAGCTGACCAAAAATTTGCAAAAATTTGTCAGAAGTAAATAATCGTGACTATTTACATCTGCCCTATTTTTCAACTTTTTTGACCAATTTTGCATACCACTAGCTTCACCATGTTATAATAAGCCCACAAACCAAATTTGATAAGATTTGGACCACTGGAGTGAAATTGGTGACTAAAAGTGCAAAGTTAGTCTACGGACAGTTAATTGATAACCATTTGATCAAAAATTGTCCAAACTAGATGGAAATTGGCTAGTGATCTTAAATTAAGATGCTTGACAGATCTGTGTCAAAGTTGGGGTAAAAATTTACAAAAATTTGTTAGAAGTATATAATCACGACTATTTACATTTGCTTCAAAACTTGATGATTTTGCAAATTGAGTATACCACAAGGTCAAGCACATCAAGTAGACCTCACAAATCAATTTTGGTGAAATTCTGATCCCAAAAGTGAGACTTAAGCCAGAATCTCGAAATCAAAGTCTGCAGACACCAAACAGTTGATAAACTTGATCAGAATTGGTCCAAACTTGTTGAAATTTTCCCAGAGAGTCTAACAAGCTGTATACTTGCCAAACCTATCAAAAAAGTACAAAAATTTGACAAAAGTAAATAACGCAATTATTTACTTCTACTATCCCAAGACATCATTTGGACTTTTAGACTCGTTTGAAGGACTCGGAACAGGACCAACTCCCAGAAGACCTGGAGTTGAACCAAATAGACGTGTCAGACCAGCTGATTTTCAAAAATAGGTCAAAAAATATAGTGGATCAGGGGATCCATATGACCACTTAGCAAGCTTTAAGCAAGTGCTAAGAGCAAAGCGTACATTCGATTTCCATACTCAATTCGAGGGGTTTGGAATAACATTAGAAGGAAAAACTTTGACATGGTTCCAAAAAATTCCACCAAAGTCAATCATGGACTTGAGCACATTAGCTCAAGGATTTGTAGCTACTTGTTCCAAAACGGGGATAAAACATAATATGGTAGCTCAAATCTACAGCTTTAAACACAAACATGGTGAGTCTGTTAGCGATTGTGCAACTCGAATGAAACAATACATTGACAAATGCCCACAGATGGAAATACCTTTAGAAGAACGACTTGTATCTTTGTGCTTGGAGGGACTGCTAAACAAAGAACTTCATGCTATACTCTATAGTAAAAAGCATACAATCCTAGAAGCATGTGTGTCTGATGCGATTGACCTAGGAGACAATTGCAACATCTTCAATGAAGAAGATGTCCATAAGGATAACAAAAGCGAGAAAACATCATCCACAAAACCAGCACAAGTGGGAATGACTGCTGCGGCACCACTCTCAGCCATAGAAGATATGCTAAAAAGGATGAACGACATGATGAACAATATGCAAAAAGCACCTATGAGAGGACGAGGACAAGGGATACCTCCACAGGGACAACCAATTAGCCCACAAAAATGGTGTGCAATCGAGGGTAAATGGACCAACCATGAGACCCACGAGTGCTACTTCAGACCAAAGTATGATGGAAATGTTCAGTACGTGCCCATGAGGCCACAAGGACAACCCATGTACAGATATCAGTTTAATATGGTCCAAGCTCAAAACCACCAATGGGTATGGAAAGACCTCAACCTGTGTTGGGACAACAACCTCCGTATCCAAGACATAATGCAGCGCCTGTAAAGTACATGCACTTGGAAGGAGTCATAGATGAACAAGATTAGTGCATGTTACATCCTATGCATAGCCTAGTCCATCTACAGTAATGGTAGAAGGAGATTGGTATAGTCCACATCCACCACTAATGGAAGAAACCGTGACGTATGCTCCACCAGAGCTCGCATCAATGTATTATGTAGCTAATCAAGGTGTCAGACCTCCCATGGGAAGACCTATGATGAAGCCTAGAACAGGAAACTGTCATAACTGTGGTGCTGATGACCATTGGAAGAACAAATGTCCAGAGCATGACAAAAACCTTAAATTAATTGAATCCTATTGCATACAATGTTGCAAAAAGGAGGACACTTTCTGGAAGATTGTCCTAAGAATCCTTTGAACAAGGGAAAAACTGTCGTAAACGTAGTCCAAGTGATGCCTAGTAGCTCATCAGAGAGTGAACCGATTGTTCCAATCAAGGTAATCACTAGAGCCCAAGCAAAGAAAAAGAAACATAACTCCTCTGATGATTCAGAGAACACGAAAGTTTCTTCTCAAAGAATCAAAAGGAGTAGAAGCAAGAGATATGAGATGAGAAAACAGAAACAACGGGTTGAAAATGAAGAGAAAGCAGAAATGCTAGCCCAAGACAAGTTGAAAAAAACTAGCAGTGAATGCAAGAAAACAATCGTGAAAACTGGAGGATCCATTCTGGTCTTGATAGAATTTTTGAGCCTATTAATGCAGCCTTGGAAGCCTACCAAGCAGGACTTAAAGCAGGCAAAAACATGGAAAACAAATGGAAAAACTATCCATCTCTAGACATGGAAGCAGCAAAGCTGGAGGCTTATCAAAATTTGGTAAGAATCACGCAAGAAATGTTGGATAAACAAAAATCCAAGCTTGAAAGTATTGCAAAACCTGAAGAGCTTGTGGCGGTAGAAGAAACAAAAGCAAAATTTGATGTGGTGGAAAAACCCCACCTTGAAACAAATGAACCAGAGCTTATAGTGCAGGACAGTGAAGATGCTTTAGATGGAATTCCATTTGTAGAGGAAGGCTAGCCAGGACACTTATGGGAAAGGTGAGAGAGATCAATGATGGGAGCCTAACTTTAAAGTTAGATCCTATAGAGGAAATCTGGTTGGATAACCTACCATCTGATATGAACATGGATTTAAAATCCTTGTACGGGGATTGCGGATGGGAAGCTTCAGGAATATCTAAACCATTGATATTAAAAACATTACCTTCTTACTTGGGAGATAACGAAGATGAATCCATCGTTTGCAAGACCACTCAAGTAAAAAGAGCCAAACAGACCCTAGAAGTAGACAACATTCATTCAATCATGTCTACACCCATCCAATGCACTCTTACTTTGGGAGAATTGTTGAAACTCAGACTATACTTATGGAACGATTTACAAAAAACCCTAGAGAAGGTGGGGATAACGGGGTTAATCTCTAAGAATTTGGAAAAATTGAAAATGAAATGGAAAACAAAGAGATTCGATCAGTTCCTATAAACAACGGTTGGAGAATATTATGAAGGGGAAGAAGGAAACACCACCTTCCCAGCGAAATATAATGACATTGAAACCATGGCAATACTAGATAGTGGAGCTGGCATAGCCATAGCCACTAAAGCAATATGGGAATCCTAGGGACAGCCAGCCATTAGACAAACATGAATGAAATTGCAGTTGGCTGACGGACACATTGAGAGACCACTACGGCTACTTGAAAAAGTGATAGTCAATTCCTATGGAATTGAATATCAATACACTTTTTCCATAGTAGACTTTGGAAAAAAACTCAACTATGAAATCATATTGGGAAGACCTTTCATGCGACAGGAACAGCTTATCCAAGATTGGGGAAACAACTATCTGTAATTGAAGTAGGTGGGATCTAAAACAAGAGTCAATCTAAAATATCACACTTATAGCGATGTCTTGAAAACATCCATCCAAGAGTTTGATTCAGTCTCTTTGGCTAAAACTAAACTCCCATCCTGGTTCCCATCCTGGTTAAACAAAGACACTCCTATTTGGATGTGCGGAGCTTCAGGGAATGGAAGCTTAAGACGAGAGGAATGTATTCCTAGAAAGGGACTGTACAGACAAAGCCTACATACCTGAACCCTTTCCCGAGCATTTATTTGAACCATTCGAGTGGACTCAAATTTTAGCGACAATGGATGTATGTGTTAATACGTCTGTGCCTACTCAATTTTGCAATGAGGATGGCTACGACATAATTCCCATCCAAATGATGTCAATCCTCAACATTGAAAACAAAGATGAGGAACCCAAGGACTCGATGAAAGCTCAACAATTCTTTTCTGACCTCTATTACGATGCAACTGATGAGTTAGATGAACACTCACCTATCTCATAAGATTTGGGGTCTGAAAAAGAGCATACGAGAGCTCAGTTACTCTTAAGGGGAGGGGAGGAAAAAGTTTTTGACTTTTCAAACCAGAAATCAAGAAGACAAAAATGGTACAGACGAAAGAGAGACACCAATATCGTGAAAACACGACCTATGCTGTCAGTCTCCAGTAAAACACAATTCCTGATGCAGATAGATGCTAATGATTGTGTCAAGGACAAAATAACTGGCAGATATCGTTCAAACAAAAATTTAGAAATGTCTTAGACATCGAGAAAAACAAGGGTACTCAAGAAAAATCATAGAATAAGAAACCACTCATAACCAGAGTTGAGCGGAAAAAGAAATATCAAGAGTTGAAAATAGCTCTAAAGGAGATATACACAATCGAAATGGAAACCACGGAAGAGGATGGTAAGGATGTAATGCATGTTCCATCCCATTACAAAAAGTATACTCTCCAAGATCGGAAAATCATAATTGAACAACGTGTTAGGAAACTACAGAAACAAGGTGAATTTTACGAAGGGTCTAAAAATGCTAAAAGGGTAACTTGGTTGAACCAGGAGAAGAGCCTAGATCTGCTTACATTGCAAATGACCTAACAGAAGAAGAAGAAAGGCTTTTGTTGAGCTTGTTAAAAGAATACCATGATATCTTCGCTTGGTCTTACAAGGACCTCAAGGGTGTTGATCTAGAAATCTGTCAACATACTATACCCATGAGAGATGATGCGAAACCAAGTAGACAAAGACCATACACTTATAACAAAACATTTGCCAAGAAGATCAAAAAAGAGATTGAAAAACTAAAGGAAGCTGAATTTATTTACAAAATTGAACACACAAATTGGGTGTCTCCAATTGTGGTAGTACCTAAGAAGAATGGGAAATTACGAGTGTGTGTTAATCTCAAAAAGGTGAATGCAGCTACCATTAGAGACAAATTTCCTCTTCCGATAACTGAGCATGTTTTGGAACGAGTGGCAGGAAAAGAAGCTTACAGCTTCTTAGACGGATTTTCGGGATACAATTAACTTTTGGTTGACCCACAAGATCAACATAAAACTGCTTTTGCCATAGAATGGGGTATATTTGCCTACCGGGTTATGCCGTTTGGGTTAACTAATGCTCCAGCCACATTTTAGAGGTTAATGAGCCATGCTCTCAAAGAGTATCTTTGAAAATTCTTAGAAGTATACATGGATGATCTATGTGTACATTCATCAATTTGGGCTGATCATTTTGAACACCTCAGAAAGGTATTCGAGAAATGTAGACTTTATATGATTTGCTTAAATCCTGAAAAGTGCACATTCATGGGAATACAAGGAAAAATTATTGGACATATAATGTCTAAAAACTGCATAGCTACTGATATTGAGAAGATTCTTGTCATTGCTGATTTGCCTAGACCAACAACAGTCAAGGGGGTACAAGCCTTCATGGGACATTGTGGATATTACCGACGGTTCATCTACATGTATGCTATAATTGCAAAACCCATGTATAGCTTGTTACGCACTTTGAATGGACCGAGGCATGTGAAGAATCCTTTATGAAGCTTAAGCAAGCTCTCACCTCAGCTCCAATACTGAAAGCACCAGATTGGGATAAGGTATTCCACGTACATGTAGATGATTCAAACTTTGCTATTGGTTGTATACTAGCCCAACCAGGAGATGGAAAAATTGACTTTCCCATTTCTTATGCTAGCCGACAATTGAACATGGCAAAAAATAATTACACCACCACTGAAAGAGAAGAACTAGAAATAATCTATGCCGTTAAAAATTATAGACATTACCTATTAGCCAACAAGTTTGTGTTCTTTGTGGACCACCAAGCTTTGTTATATTTGGTCCACAAGCCATGCAACGCAAGGAGAATAGTGAGATGGTTCATCATTCTTCTCGAATTTGATTTCACTGTGGTTGTAAAAAAAGGAACTACACATCAACGAGCAGATCATTTGTCAAGGATTGTTTCAGGGGAATTATGTAATGGGGTAGACGATGATTTACTAGATGCCTATTTGTTCTCCGTGAAAATGATACCTAGATGGTCGAAAAACATTGTGTCATTGATGACAATAGCTCAAGTGGATTCACAAATACCACTTCCTATCACAATTGAATTAATCGAGCAATCGGCTATGTATCAATTACTAGCTGGAAGGCTATATGAAAGAAATCGGGATGAGATATTTCTTTTATGCATTAATTTTGAAGAAAAATAACAATACCTAAGTCAAGCACATGTTACCATAGTAGGACTTCACTTTGCGGAAGACCAAACAATGCAACGAATCTTGAGACTTAGAGTATTTTGTCCGACTATGAGGAGAGATGTTAGATCTTTTATAAAATATTTCCCTCAATGTCAAAACCAACCACCCATTCCTCATGTAACAATGTTTCAAATGTCATCTGTTCCTAAGTGGAGTAATTATCTAGTTACTTACTTATCGATCTGAACATTTCTTGAGAATATGAGTAAACACCGTCAAAGAGAAATTGAAACTAAAGCAAGAGACTATGCTCTTATTGAGAACCAATTGTATCAGAGAGGTAAAGATCAACATTTGCATCTTTGTGCAAATGAAACGAGTATATTCCAATTATAGAACAAGCACATGCCGATTAGCTGGAGGTCACTTTTCTAGTGAGACCACCGCAAGAGCAATCTTGATGGCAGGCATATAGTGGCCTACACTTCTTGCAGATGCCAAAGAATATGTTCGAAGGTGTGATGCTTGTCAACGAGCAAAAATGCCAACACGAGTAGACAGCATGCCCTTAAGAGGGGCTAGAGCCTTCGCAGAATGGGACATAGATTTTGTTGGACCGATACAACCACCTGCTTATAGAACCCAAGCTCATTATATCATTGTAGCTATGGACTATTTGACCAAGTGGGCCCAGGCTAAAGCGACTCAAAAGAATGATGCCAAAACCACTGCTGCATTCTTATATGAGTATGTATTCACGAGATATGGACTACCAATAGAGATTGACAGTGATCGGGGAACTCATTTCCTCAATGAGGTAATAGAGTATTTGCTTAATGAGTTTATGGTCATCCATAATAAATCAGCTCCCTATCAGCCACAAGCAAACGAACAAGTTGAGCATATGAATAAAATTCTTACCTCGGTACTGACCAAAGTGGTTAGTTCAGGAGGGACAAACTGGGAAATGAACCTCCATGCTGCTCTATGGGCTTATCGAGTTTCATTCAAAACAGCTCTAAATGCTACACAGTTTAACCTTGTTTATGGTCTTGAGGCCATACTGCCATAGAATTTCTATTGCCGACATTAAGGGTAGCACAGAATCTTGAATGGACTGGACATGAATTGTCAAAAAGACTTGAAGATTTGAAAAAGCTAGACGAGCAAAGACTAACTGCTGTAGCTCATATCTATGCACAAAAGCGGAAACAAAAACAGTTTTTTGATTCCCACTTAATCACAAAAATCTTCAAAAAAGGGGACTTATTTCTAATCTACTCCCTTAAGCAAGTTTAAGAAAAAGAAAAATGGACCATTTATCATTGAAGATGTATCTCCAAGTGGAGCAGTAAAATTGTCCACCCTAGATGGTGAACCAATGGCTAATTGGATTAGTGGATGTCGTTTAAAGAAATACAATTTGCCACTAACCAATGAATTGCTCGAGAGAATGCATGCCGCCGAACAAAGGAAGATCAAGCAACAACAGATTATTGATGAATCCCAAGAGGAAGCTAGAATTCGGGTACTCAAGCGCAAAGCTGCTCTCAAGAATCAACAGATATCGATTCTCATCAACACTAGAAATCGATGATCGACGATGGGAATTACCTAAAGATGCAGTTTCAACAGATGACGAATGGTTAGATGGAATGGATCTGCACATCAAAGTACAACTCAACAATCATAGCACCAATGCTTTGGTAGATAGAGGAGCTAGAGTGAATGCAGTCAGTTATTCCACATACAAGAAGGCAACAAGTCAAGCATTGACAACAGGAATAGCGACAATCAAAGGATGCAACAAGAATCCAACTATAACATTGGGAGTAATCAACTTGAACGTGGTAGTACATGGATGTTCATGTCCTCATCAATTTGTATGCTTGCCAGATGAACACATGAATGAGACGATGATTCTTGGAATTCCCTGGATGCGTACATACAAAGCAATACCAGATTGGGATACGAATCAACTAAAGCTATCACCTAAAGGAGGGCAAATCATTGTTCTGATTGCACCAAGCAAGAAAGAATGAAAAATAAGTAATCAGTAGACCAATCCACGAAGCCAATCTTCTCCATCCCCTCGACAATCAAATGCTACATGTAGCATGCAAGGAGTTAGGCAGATTTGGGTACCAAAAGCACAGCTTAAGGATAAACCGATTCAGCTCTGGGTGCCTAAAACTTCACCAAAGAAACAAAAGCAGCTTCCATGGATTCGAACACAGATTCGAGCATCTCCGAGCAAGGAACCTAACATGAAAAGGGTTTGGAAGAAAAAGGATCACTTATCTTCTTCACAAACCGCGAAACGAATCAAGCAGTGGCGAGTTAAGTCTCAACAGACTCCACCACACCAAGCAGCACCAAGCCGACCGAATTGCCAATGGAGAGAAAAAGTTCGACAACAATCGAAAGTGCGCACTCACACCCTTGTGAGACTAAAAAATAAATATGTAGTTTTGTAATACGTACACAAATAAGGCAACCAAAAGTTTCCTGATAGAGGGTAATATCTACAAGATCTCTAGCATCATGCAGGCTTAACTTCAAACATGTTTTCGTAGGAGTTGAAATTGGTTTACAATCATCAAGTTCTAATTTGCTCAACAAAGTTTGCACATAATTTTTTTGACAAAACCACAAGGCTGCACTATATATACTTCCTCATACAAGTCACCATTCAAGAAAGTAACTTTAATGTCCAACTAATGTACATCCCATCCAAACTATGTAAGAAATGTGGAACAAAATAGGATCTTATAGCAAGGAGAGTAGAGAGGGATACAATGCGAAGTAGATTAGTACTTCGCATCGTATCCCTCTCTATTACAAAGATTTAGATTAGCACTATTACAAAGTGATGGTGTCATCCGTCCATGTGTTCTCAAGGTAGAACAGCTTAGATAGCGATATATACAACTAGAGAAAGTAGACAACAATACAAGGGGTTGATTATCCTTCAATACGAATGCCAGAGTTCATGCTGATGGCCTCCTTATATAGATCTATAAAGAAGCTGCTATAGCCTACCGTCTCTCATGAGAGACAGTTGTCCATGTGCCCATGTGTAGTCGTCCATGTGGCCAACTAGAAATTGTCCACCGATTGTTAAATGCCGTCCATCTGCCACCAGCCAAAGACCATCGACCATCAGCCATTGACTATCGACCATCGGCTGGCCATTTTTCAATCACTCATTAGGAGAAATATGAAACCCAAAAGGGCCCTTTAGGGTCAAAGATGATTCTGGAATATACTCTCTACACAAATGATAATGGGCTTGTGGCCACGGTCCCACCAATTTTTGCATTTTTTGAATGGCCATAACTTGAGCATTTTAACTTCAAATGTTTTAGACAATGGTTTATTTGGAGCACATTGTTGAGCTCTTTCCATAGATATGCTACATGATATAGTTTTGAGGTACATAGACATGGGATATCCATGCCCCCCCCCTTTTATATCCTATTGTTAACTGAAATTTGATTCTTACAAGGCCCGTTTGAGGTTCATATTTCTCCTATTGTTTTTTTACCTCCGTCCAACCAAGATAGGAATTATTTGGGTATGAATTTTTAGTTTTCCAACAAGTGGTTTCTTACTACAATATGGGGGCCTTACAAATTGTGCAACATACATTATGGTGGGCAAAACTAATAGATGGGCATTGCAAGTATACTATAATAAAGTAATCTATCAATACAAAAATAAAACAAACAGTAGGCATACGACAAATGGAAGAAAACATTTCTTCATAATAAATTCCCTTTTGTTGAGCATAACCTTTTGCAATTAGCCTTCATTTTTAGCGATTAGTACTACCATCTGGCTTACGTTTTAGCTTATGAACCCACTTTGTATCAATGGGCTTCTTGCAAGAAGGCAAGTCACATGAAGATCAAGTATTGTTCTTCATAAGTGCACCATATTTATCTTACATAGTAGTCAGGCAATTCTTTGAATTTTGAGCTTCATCAAACATAAGGTGTGTTGCAAATGGAGGGCGCCCCCTTATCCCCAACTTAATTGATGTTCAGAAAATTTCCTGATTTAAGGAAACGATAAAGGGTGTATGGGGCTACCTTATGGAGCGGGCCTTCTTAGGCCTCCCAGAGAGAGAGAAGAAGAAGAAGAAGAAGAAGAAGAAGAGAATTTTATCTCCGTAGGAAACTATCCTAAGAGACCTTAAACATCTATGAGAGAGAGAGAGAGAGAGAGAAAAGAAGAGGAAGATTCTCTTCACGTCGTAGGAAACTATCTGAAGAGACCTTATCCGATGAGGAGAGTTGAACTCAAGACCTGTTATGCAAGAGGGAAATGGCATAACCAATCTACCACACTAGAGAGAGAGAGAGAGAGAGAGAGAGAGAGAGGGGAGAAAGAGAGTAAGTGAGTGAGTGCAGAAACTTTTTCCCCGGGCTTTGCACAGAGGCATCAGAGGGAGAGAGAGCCTGAGATCAAATTTGTAACCCGGAGATTCACTGCCCATGTTTTGTGTATGTGAGCTGAATAGCCTCTTCCTATGCAAATTCATGTGAGGTGCCGGGAGCAGCACGGCAATCATGGCGGATTGACCTGTAAGGGCTTCTCCAAGCTATCAAGTTGCAACAGCACAGACCCGAAGTAAAGGTTCCATCCCCAATTCCAGGACATATAGATGTAGACAACCCTATCAAAGTCAACCATGTCATTACAAAGAATGCAAATTGCAATCATAAGCAGCAACCTCAGAACACGCCTCTGCAGATCGCATGAGATGCAAATCGCATAGAACCAGTCTCTGAAAGCCAATGTGGCTCAATGCTGCAAGGAGACATATACAACTACGTATGTATGAGCATGATATACATCTGATGTACAAAGGATCATACAGATAACTCGTGTCTAAACTCATCTCTTGGTGGGTAATGTACCCATCTGTATCTGTATGCACATCACACAAAAGGAATGCTAGAAGAATGTGTTGGGAAAGAATGCTTAAAACCGACTTCTCAATGCTCACAATCCTGGTACGACGTCGCCACTGAATGTCTGGAAGGAATGACCCTACATGAAATGCATAGTGTGGTTGAATATTCAGGAAAACAATGATAGAATGCATCACAAGCCTTGGACAGCCTCGAGGAATGAGAGAAAGAACTGGCCTCCATCGGTGCTCAGTCAAAGGATCAGTTTCCTCTCGGAAAGTTGTACCAGCCCGTGATCCTTTGGCGCAATGGTTGGAGTGTACACAAGCTCATCCTGACCCAGCGTTGGAACACGTGTGAACTCCACCATGCTTGTAAACAATGCAGTAAAGAGTGTCAGCTGGCTTTTCGCATAGCGCTGCCCCAGACATTGATGAGGGCCTGCACCAAACACAAGCCAGTTGCGCTTGTACCTTTGATCTTCCAGCCTCTCTGGCGAAAACCGATCTGGATCGAATGTATGCGGGTCTGTAAAACCTTGGAAAGAGGACTCCAACAAGGAAGGAAACACTATGCTGCCCTTTGGGATTGTGTACGTGTCCGTGATACGGATGTCGACACCTGCAATATGAGGAACTAGTGTTGCAGGAGGCCTATATCTTAGTACTTCTTTGACAACCATTGCTGTGTATTTCATATTGCGGAGCTTTTCTGGGCTGAAGGGTGCAGAGAACATGCTCTGCTCTGCCCTTACCTTTTCAAGCACTTTCGGATGGGATTCAAGCAGTGTCACAGCCCATACCAAACTTGAAGTGGATGCATCTTGCGCCGCAAACAAAAAATCAAAGACATGATGTCCTATTTCTTTGTCGGAACTGTGAGGAGGAGGGGCCAGATGTGCATCCTCAGCTTCCTTGATTTCCCTTATAATTTCCTTGGTCCAAAAATCCAACAGGCACTCGGGCTCCTCACCTTGACTCATCCTCTTCTTGCTTTGCCGCGCACATTCTGTGAGTACCAAAACTAGTCGGCTTACAGCATGCTTTGCCTTGTTATACATACACCCAGGAAAGTCCAATGGAAGTGCCATGACACCATTATTGAAGGTGGTATAATCCCTTGTAAACTGCTCTTTCATATCTGGTGTCAAATAAGGTCCTGCAAATACATTCTGGGATGTCTCAAGGTTCAGATCTCTGCATAGGATACGAAGAGTGAGAGGCATACTGCTACTTCCGGAAAAAGCCAGCCACCTTTCAATGTGAGCTCTAATGGTTCTCTCTTGTATCATGATGTAAGTTTCTAGAGCTTTGTGAGTAAACAACGGTGCAAGCCGTCGGCGAAGGTTCTTGTGCGCCTCACCAAGCATGAAAATAAGATTGATGTCACCAAAAAGCTTGCTACCAAATGGATGGCCTATAAGGTGGAAACCATCAGACTTGACATTGGAGAACACTCTCTGCGAAAGCTCGGAGTCCCTGATGAAGACGATGAATTTCCCAAAAATGAAATTGCATGAAAGGCCAGAACTTTTGGCCAGCAAAGCCTGATCCTCCCAATACTTAGTAGGTTCCCGAACCAAGCTTAAAGCCGTACCAAGAAATGGAAACACGAAGAGCGGCCCTGGAAGATGCTGTTTCTTGAATAAATACACTATCTGTTGTACAACAGCACAGCCCAAAAATAAGCAGATGGCTAAGAATCCGAACTCTGTTGCGTCCATTCCTGAAAGACAAGAGGTACAACCGTAAACGAATGCTTTATTTCTCAATGAAATAAGCAGCAAGCTATCTAAGGCAAAAAAGTTTTAACTCCTACGAATATGAGTTCCACATTGATTTCTAATGCGTCACAGCATCTAATATGAAGACTCCTACGAATATGAGTTCCGCATTGATTTCTAATGCATCACAGCATCTAATATGAAAAGCTGACAAAGCACTTCACACATGCAACCACATTCGGTACCAACGACGTATGAACCCATACACAACCAAATGTTCTTAAATCAAAACTCTCAAGACATCGTTGGGTCTTACTACTACTGATCAGCCTACAAAGAAAGGGGAACCAACCCTTGACTACAATCTCTAGCCCAAATGTGCCACAAAATACACACAAAATTTTCCAGCTGTTGGGTAATCAAGTCCCGACTCCAGAGCACTTCTTGTTAATGCCAACCATTGAACACACTCAGGCAAGCCAAGGGCATTTCTTCACACATATGTTACAAAGGACAGAGCAAGAATGTACTCTCAGACTAGCTCTACTGGAGGAAATCACAGATTCATGTACCTGTAAGCTATCGTAGTTAAGCTTTTTTATGGCTTAATTATTAACTTCAGTAAAATTGATAATTGCGAGGAGTCATGTCAAAATTGAAAGACGCATTTGGAAGTGCATGTGTTGAGTCCCATGTCTAGGATAGATATTCGGGCAAAGCTTTCACCACTACTAAACTTGGAGACAAGGGATTTCTACTACCAACCAAGGGCTGTCAGGCAGAAGATAATTAGGTCCACTCATCTCCTCTACAAACACCTTGCTGCCTAAATCTGATGTTTCTACACCAGAGAAACATAAAAGATGAGCCATAATATGTTTTCCACGAGAAGAGAAAAAAAGCAGCTGCTAACGGATTATCTTTGAAGAGATAATCCGTGTTACTGTTTATACAACTGCCTCCTGTTCGGAAACGGCCAATTAATTAATTGCCTTTGCCTTGATTTCCCGACCAACAGACAACATTCAATCATGAAATCACACAGCAAATGAGTCACATTTGGTGGATGGATGCTGATGACGCTGCTTTTGTTATACAATTTTCTGACTTTTCCTGATGACTATGTCCATTGATGAGGTGAGGACCTCAGGTTTCTCCAGAGAGGCTGTTGGAACCAATTTCTATCAGGATTGTCTGTGATAACGATTCCATGTTTCCCAGCAGGGAGGAAAGACATATGATTCAGCCCAATGTCAAGCTATTTGGCCATGCAGACAATGTTTGTCCGCAGAGTGCATGCTGATCCTCAACGAAAGCAAGGATGCAGGAAAGGTGTGGAAACCAAAGAGAGATGGTGTCATGAGTGTGCTCAAATACAGAGGCATGCCTCTGCCATAGCGCTGTAGCGTGTCATTGAATGCAGACGCAATGCCCAAGAATGCCCACCAACAAAGAAGAAAAACAAGCGAAGAAAGCAGCTTCTCCACGCATCTGTGCAAGGACGGGACAGGTTCTAAAGGGAACACACAAGCTGTTCTGTGAGTGCAAGAAAACCAACATGCACGTTCGACAAGCAGAAAGAGTTTACAATTTACCAGTGGAGAGAGAAGAGAAAGGGCGATGGAAATGGCAATGGCGATGGCGGTCTGACTCTGAGAGCGGGAGAAACAGGAATCCTCAGCGAGGGAGCGCCTCGAAGGAGAAAACGGGGGCCTTGGCCTTTGAGCACACAGACAGACCAGATTGGCAGATTGCGGGCTATCGATCTATCTGTAGGCCTACACATTCACGTTGAAATTCAAAGCCTCGAGAAGTTCACAATGGCCCGCTCTACAACAAGACTTCACATTGCGGGTCATACAATGACATACATACACACACAAACAAGTTGACCCATCCAAAGAAAACATGCTGAGCCAATGGCTTACCCTCTCTTTGCATATGCAATCTTATACACAAGAAGATCTAGAAACATTCTCATGTAGGAAAACGAAGTCTTTTTCAATGTTTTTCATACAATGCATAACATCATGAGCTTTTCCTCCACGAGGCACCACATACCTAGCTAGGTACGATTGGGGGCACGGGACCGCCAGCTCGATGAAAACGGAGTCTTTTTCAATGTTTTTCATACAATGCATAACATCATGAGCTTCTCCTCGAGAGGCACCACATACCTAGCTAGGCACGATTGGGGGCAGGGGACCGCCATCATGAGCTTCTCCTCAAGAGGCACCGCATACCTAGCTTCTCCTCAAGAGGCACCGCATACCTAGCTAGGTACGATTGGGGGCGGTCCCCTGCCCCCAATCGTACCTAGCTAGGTATGCGGTGCCTCCCTCACAGAAGCTCATGATGTTGCGGTAAGTCACAATGTAGGAATTATTGTGAGAATTTGTCCAAAAACTTCTTGTATTAGCGTAGTTGTCTCTCTCAGCATCCCACCTTTATAAGCGTTGGCCTTGCTTCCCACCTTACTCCATGCATTGCTCCATGACACAAGGCAACTTTGATTCACACCATTGCGACAACAACTCAATCAATTGTTTGAGCATCTACCCCCTCTCGTCAAACATTTAACGTTCCAGGGACGAAATCCATTACATTTTACTAATCGAACTCATTGGCTCGTTATCGTACAACACTAGGAGAAGTTTCTTAAATAACAAACAAATTAGTCAGCTAATTTAGCTTTATATTTTCCATCAAGGTTTGTGTGTTAAGATGGTGGTTTTCAAAACCTTTGCCAACAAAAAAAATTAATAACATTTTATTGCCAATTTGACCATTCGATTGATACATGAACTTGCTCAATTGATTAAGCTTTATACTTACTCAATTGACCATTGACATCCACAGTTTTGGCTTGCATCTTTGTCTCTAATAGGACCATCACTGTAAATTGATACATGTTTGATGATTCCACATTAGTTGTAGTTGTTGCTGAGGACATTGCCTTCAGAGCTTATCGCATTCGTGTCCAAGATTACTACTACTCAAGACTTAGATTCCATGTTACTTCTTCATCAAGATTGTGTGTAAAGTTAGATCAATTCCATAAGGATTGTTTACCCTTGCCTATCGACATCCATGCACATATTATGTTGAGATCATTCGAACTATAAGTGATGACCCAAAAGAATCCGATAACATGTTCGAAACAATGTGCGGTAAAGGTTTTCCTTCGTTTAGGGAGTGGTTCATAGTTATTATTACTTTTTGAGATAAATGTGCCTCATGCATAGTCACACGTTGTTTGTCTCATATGCAATTCTGCAAGGCCTTTTGTAACTATACCCATTTTGGCGTAGTTGCCTCAAGAGCTGCGCACATGAGAATTTGGTTGCAGGAAAATTTGCATAGCTTGGAATTCACGAGGGAACCGCCAGGGCCACTTCACTCACATGCTTGCCCCATCTGCATCAAACCCGCTCTTTCTCTCTCTCTCTTTTGCTTTGTAGCTAGTTGAGCCGTAGCGGCAAATTACATGTTTTGTCCTACTTATAAGGGTTTGACGCAATGGCTTGAAGATTCTTGCCAACTCTGGGTTTTTTGCCGCAACGATCAGTTTTCAATTACATGTGCGCACCCTTTCAGTAAATTTGTTTCTGTTTTTGCAATTCCCACATTATGTTGTATCCGTAAGATCTTACTAATAATTGTGCTTCGCAAGACCACAACATTATCGAGAGTGGATTGAAATATCAATTTAGTTGAAAACAAACAGGGTAAGAACAATAATGACGAGTAAGAAATACAATTAAATATTTTAAACTAGTATATGACCCGCGCGTTGCCGCGGCTACATGTGCGTTAATTGTAACAACCATTGTTCTCCTTCCCTTCACAGAGAGAGACAATGTGGGAAAATGCCTATGATTCTCATGTGAGCTTTTATAGCTCTTTAATACACTTGTGCATCAACCGCCACTATAACTACTTTCTAGATGACAATGTATCACTCCACATTCACATCAACCAAGCACAAATCTATCTTTTGGATCAACACAATGTCTATCTTTTCGAGTGTAAGATCGAACAACTAATGAAGTGTTGTTACTCTCCACATTCTTGTGGATTGACCAAGGACAAATCTCCTTCTAGTTGGTCATGCCAAGCTCCAACATACTCCTCCCAATCATGGCAAGTTTGTCCCTCCCCCCTCCTTCTCTCTATCCATGTGTGTGTGTGTGTGTGTGTGTGTGTGTGTGTGTTGAGTTCAAGAATGATCAGGTCAGTTTGAGGTCTCTTGGGAATGAATTAAGTAATGGGTCCCTTCACATGATGTCTTGTCTTAACATCCTATGTTTCTCTCTAAGGAGGCAACAAATTTGCGATTAGGCTAGAGACGTCCCCTCACACAATTGATATGGGACCCTGGTGAGTGGTAGTGGCCCTCTAAATAGACTAATAGAGAGATGGTATTCTTCTTTGGATATAATGTTTGCATTGAACGACGAATTCTTTAGATGCATTAGCATCCCCTCTCACCATCCTTACCAATCAAGGCATTGGTCCTGATAGCAACTCTCCCATGCTTCTCTTGTGTAGTTTTGGTCTTGCATTTGGGGCATCACAGTAACCTAAGTCATCAACTGCTATTCGTTGGCACTTAGGATGCATGTACCCGCCATGACCCAACATGCCAACATTACACCACATAGTAGTAGAAGAAACTTTGCCATTGGTATGCATAACTGATTTGGTGAGCAGTGTGTCGTTTGCTTCTCAATGGCAGTATTCATGATGGGTGTGTGACTTGGGGGTAATTGCATGGCTATAGAAACTTTGTCTTTATATGTAAGTAAATTTCAAATTTTACAGGTTGGATTGCACTCAATCTAGCTAGCATGTACACTTGCATCTACCAAGACTCATCACATGGATGTTGAGGTCTCTTGCAATTGACCATAAGCAGGCTAGTAATATAAGGCGCATATTTTTTTCTTGTGTACATTTGGGCACCATTGGCATCTTAAAAATGTGAGGGCAATGAAAGAAAAAAAGTTCACTCAATCGTTTCTCTTTGCAAGAGTTTTGGGCATCATACTAAAAGAAAGGGCGTGCTCCAAAATACACACACACACACACACACACACACACACACACACACACACATGCATGTTCTTCTTTGAGAGAGCAGACTGTATTCAACCATTCACATACTTGCCTTTACCCATATTTTATACCATAGCAGCCATTTGGCTTAGCTCCCACTCCCTTAAATGTGAGACAGAGCATTGAGGCACTACATGGAGGAGAGTCTCTTTTTGTACGCGAATTATATCCCTTAACAATTTGAGAGTGCGATCATCATACCCTACATGAGTGCTCAGCTTTTAATCACATCAAACTTGCTTTACCCACATTTTAGCCCATACCATGGCCTACATACCTTTCTCTCCTAGCCACCTCATGGATTCAACTTGCCAGTGACCACCCTTATATCCATAGTCTTCAAGCATTTTACATGTTGTACTCGGTCCCATAGGTCAATCTGACCTTTAAGGATGATCTCTCTCTCTCTCTCTCTCTCTCTCTCTCTCTCTCTCTCTCTCTCTCTCTCTCTCTCCGTTAACATTTGAGGTCACTGTGATTGTTTCTATGATATTAAAAGTTATGTCCCCCTCTCCTTGTATAAGTATGTGAGCCTGCAAGCCCTTGAGTTCAAGAATCAACGTTCATCGGCTAAAATTTTTAGGTCTCTTGTTATCTTCTTCTTCTTCTCCTCTCTCTCTCTCTCTCTCTCTCTCTCTCTCTCTCTCTCTCTCTCTCTCTCTCTCTCTCTCTCTCTCTCTGCAACATGACAACTTGTTGACAACAATGTTTGGATTGGATAAGGTTTTCCTACACTTAATAGCTGAGAGTCGAGATTAGTCGGTCTCAAGATTAACGGGTCTCAAACCACGTCAGTAGGAAGAAAAATGTCTCTCTCTCTCTCTCTCTCTCTCTCTCTCTCTCTCTCTCTCTCTCTCTCTTAGATTGCATGTCTAGTTTGTAGTATTAAAATGAAGCATGTGAGAGGCTAAGAGCCTGGTTGCGTGTACCAGCGAGCCTGCTTTCTGCTCGATCATGTGCCGGCTCTTCTCTCTCTACCTATCTAATCGTGGTAGTTAAGAGCCTCAAAACGGGCATAGCCTTTCACATGGTTGACTTTTGAGGCCATCTTGGTTAGCAAGAACCTGCTCAAGATTTGTCTCATCACTTAGTCAAATCAATCATTTTTTTTTAAAGCAACCGGTTTACTTGACTTGCAAACAAAGCTGGAAGGCTATTTAGCCGTTCCAAAGTAACCAAGATCTAAATGTAAGCAAAATGACATGGAGGCAACCCTACAATAAGGGACCGGAGTCATCATTTCTAGGGGGAGGCAAAGGTCCCACACTAAGTATGCAACACCAAGGAGGATCCAAATGAGCAAAGGATTGCTAACTCCAAGACCAAGGCCAACACCCTCGGCTGGCAATGATCATCCTCCAATGCAATCACTAAGTGTTGTGGAAAAATCATTTTTTCAAAGATACAAAATTGCCTTCCTTTCATTTTCCAAGAGGAAAATTAGGTTTATTTTGCAGGTTTTCACACTATTTTCCTCTATTTTGGGGTGAAGTTTCTCCTTTTTCCCTTTCCCTCAACCGGCATTTTTGAAATTGAAAACAACATTATATTAAGCTGAGACATACTTTCCCAACATTGAATCGAAGACCCGCCTTGCACGATCATTGCCGTGAGAATTGTAGCAGCAGGAAATCCCACATGTCCCCTTGCAAAACCCCTTTTTTCTTGCCTATGTTAGGAGTTCGAGATGTGAAAAGTTGGCAGAGCTAAAAAGCCTCGATGGTCATGTTGGAGCTCTCAACATTGTAGCATCTGTTGACTGGCCGAAAACAGATGAAGAGAGTGTGGAGACGGATGTGGGACTGTGTGTGTGTGTGTGTGTGTGTCGTGGTGTGGAGGGCCGTAGGCAAAAAATGAGGTCGTCGAGATCAAGGGTGGAAGATGCGCAGCGGTAGAGGAGTATGTGGCTCAGTAAGCGCTTGTGGCGAGTGGGATATGTATTGGATCCAGAGTCTTTGCATCCTTGCCAGTAGAGGATTGACGTTGGATAAGGGTGTGGGGCTCATGGCGGATCAGCTCATGGCAGCCCCCGGGGGTGTTGATAGAGGAGACTACATGAGGCCTATTGCGGCAACATTTAAGGACTTGTATATGAAGTAAGTGGTGGGTTGTGTTCATTGGGGAGGGGACGGCGGGGTGGGGCATTCTCTTGCAAGCACCAAGGCCAATCAATGGCACACACACACTCTCTCTCTCTCTCTCTGAAACAAAATTAGACACATACACTCCTTACAGGATTAAATGGGATTGGCCCTCTCTCTCTCTCTCTCTCTCTCTCTCTCTCTCTCTCTCACACACACACACACACACACACACACAAACATGCGAGACACACACGACGGTGCCATAGAAAATGAAACCTGGTCCCTCTCTCTCAGACCTGCGACACACATGGCAGTGCCGTAGAAAATGAAACCTGATCTCTCTCTCTCAGACTTGCGATGTGCCGTCTCTCTCTCTCTCTCTCTCTCTCTCTCTCTCTCTCTCTCACACACACACACACACACACACACACGTTTGAGACTGACCAACTTATCGAAGCATGGCACATCTCGCTGCTCGTTATTTTTCCAAGCTGCGAAGTAGAGCCACCCTTTACAAAAACAAAAATAATCACCCTTCAAAATTGAAGGCCGGAGTGAAACTCCATGACCTTGCTAAAGAGTTTAAATAATTTATATTTATTTATTTATATATTATATATATAATACAACATTATATATATATAGTACTAAGTATTGTGACTTTTTGACATAATTGAAAAGTCAAAACTAAGTCTTTTCATTTTCTACCATCAGAGTACTTGCTACTTACCTTTCACTTTTACATTCCAAACCAAATGACCTCTGACTTATCCTTCACTTTCACATTTCAAACCAAATGTTTCCTAAGGTTCTTGAAACGACTTGTGATTTACCCTTCACTTTTACATTTCAAACCAAATGTTTCCTAAGGTTTTTGTAATGAAGGAGAGAGTGACACATGGATGTCCTCTCCTTCCTTGAAAATTTTAAGCTCAACTATATATACTAGTGTGTGACCCGCGTATTGCTGCGGCCAAGAAAATCATGGAAATTGAAGATCTCTCTCTCTCTCTCTCTCTCTCTCTCTCTCTCTCTCTCTCTCACACACACACACACACACACACACATGAAGACATATATAGGTAGGTGTGTGTGCGCGCTCTCTCTCTCTCACACACACACATACACACACTCTCACACACACAAACACACACACACACATGAAGACATCTCTCTCTCTCACACACACACACACACACTAAGACATATATAGGTGTGTGTGTGTGTGTGTGTGTGTGTGTGTGTGTTCATCCACATGTGAGGAAAATGAAACTATAGTCCTTGGAATCGCTCTAGCAAGATAACAATGCATAGCTGCCTTTTCTCTTTCTCTCTCTCATATTAGATCTTGAGATCAAGATTCATCGAGTAGATCTTTGCTATCTCTTTTTCCACCTTTTCTCCCTTTCTCAATTCTTTTGATTCGAGGACTGAATAGCTCTCTCTCTCTCTCTCTCTCTCTCTCTCTCTCTCTCTCTCTTGTAATGAGCACATGGAGTACTTTTTGTCAAATGATTGCAAGTGACTCATTCTTCACACAACTTCTAATAAATTCAAAGTGCCCATATCTTCTTGCTAATCAACCAACAACAATGTATCATATTTCTACCTGCTTGATTTTGTTGCGCCATGCTATCAAAACCATGACTTGCCAATAGACATGCTTTTCATGACCCTCTATTGTTTGAAGCAAGATAGGTTTTGGTTGGTGCTACGCTCCGGGGTCAGCTACCCTAGTCAAGGTCTTGGTTTTGGTCTTGGTGACCCACCTCATTCTTTCTCTTTCTTTGTTTAGTTGCTAGTGGAATAGTGCTGTGTGTGTGTGTGTGTGTGTGTTTATCTCTTTGACACACACGATGATGGTGACACACACACACACACACACAATGTACACGCATATGCGTACACACACATGCAAGTTGTCAGGCGTACAATTTTGGGTACTATAGTTTGCACATTGTTGAAAAATGGTGGATTGCACAATTTCTCTCTCGCCCCTCTCTCTCTCTCTCTCTCTCTCTCTCACACACACACACACACACACAAGTTAACACGATGTCTAGTTGTACAATTTTGACTATTTCAAGGCATTGGGAAAGAATTGATTTGCATTGAATTTGGAGTACTTCATGTAATTTTTGAAGGCTCTTTAATGTGTCTATAGCAAGAGGACAACCAACAAGGACCCAACAACTTAATTTCGGTGTTGATCCAACATGCCATGCAAATCAACCAGAAGGCGACATCTGGAGGCCCTCACCTTACTTTAATTTTTCAAGCTTAACTATAAAGGTATAGATAATGGACTATTGAATAATAGCAAAAAACTATTGTGTACGCAAGTGCTCGAGAAAAACCTAGGTTTTGTGTGATCCCACCTACAAATTTCCTTGACCATATCTAGTACACCTTGGAGGCTCCTGCCACGTGACATAAGGAAAGGGCTTGGAGGGGATGGGAGTTGGAGACCAAAACAAAGCAAGAAAGAGAGTGTATTGGGTGCAAAGAAAAGTCTCTCTCTCTCTCTCTCTCTCTCTCTCTCTCTCTCTCTCTCCATCCATAGAATGAGCCACACATTTCTAAGATTTAATTTGAAGGTTAGGACACCCACAACAATTGGAGGAAAAAACCTAGGTTTAGTATAATCCCACCTACAAATTTTGAGATTTGCCTATTTTTTTTTATAAAAGCGTTCATGTCATAATAATCAATATCTAATTCTCCTAAATGATTTTCTCATATTAAACTGATCATTTAATGTGGGGAAGTGCCAGGGGAGAAAAAGCTAGAATATTGGTTAAGCTAGCAAACCGGCCACAGTAGGGATCCAAAGGAGGGAAAATAAGGATCCAAAAGGGGGGCCATCTGCAAAAGAGCCATGTGCAACAATGGGCTAAAAAGACCCTAAGGTTTAGCCCATTAAGACTTCCAAAATGCTAAGGTTCCAAAATTCAAAGGTTGTGTCCAAAGGTCAACCCTAGGGGAAATTGGATGCTTTGTGTGTAACTAAAAAGTCTTTGCATATCCCTACATGGGAGGGGGTGAGCCCTTCTTCTAGGGGATGAGAGAGAAAGTCACACACACACACACACTCACACAGGCTCCCTTTACACAAAGGGAATTAGGGACACATGTCAGCTCCCTAGCCCAGATGCCCACAAGGTGTGCCCAATTCCTATTGGATGGCCTTGGAGGTGGACCAATGAGAACTAGGCTAGAGTAAATCTAATTTAATTAATTTAAAAACACTTAATGAAAGAACCAATGAGAATTAAGTCTCCTAAAAGACTATTGGACACTCTCCCAAGGGGTCCAATGAGCATTCAGGAGCCCAATGGCTTGCTTGATTCCTATTGGCCAGGAGGCAAAGGGGTCCAATGAGAGTTTAGTTTAATTATTAAATTACCTAAAACTCTCACAAAAGGGGAAAGGGGGACACATGTCAGAAGGCTATCACTTATGCTCCTTAATAGCCATTGGCTTGACTTGGGGAGGTCCAATGGGGAGCCTAGAAGAGCAATTAGCAAGAGGGCTCGCCCAAGAGAGAGAGGGGGCTGATTTTTGCAAGGCATTATCACGCACACATTCACACAATCTCATGTGTGAAGAAAGAGAAGACTATCTCTTCCCAAGCTTTAATGGAGAGCTCATCACCTACTCCAAGCTTGTGAGATAGAAGCCTACATCAACACACTCTTGGCATGTGGATGCAAATCCAACCAAGAGCCAAGCTTCAATGCATGCTCATCTCCTCTACCAAGCAAATTACTAAGCTAAGCTATGCTAATATGAGTGATTATGTGAGGAGATGTACATCTTTCTCGTAAGACACTCATTCTTCCTCTCAATCTACTCTCATACCCTGCTAGCTCTCACCATCTTCAAAGGTGTGTGAGGTCTTGGGTCTGAGAACGGGGATAATTAAAGTTGTGTTTGCTAAGTGTTTTGCTAAGTGCATGAAGCTTTCATCTTCATTGCACTAGCTAGTCTTGAAGGAACACAAAGAATTGTATTGTACAATGTCTCTCTTGATGGGAGAAACCATAATACAAAGCCTTTTGGAGGGGGGACCGGCTCCATGCAAATCCGGTCCTCAACTGTTGTCAATCGCTTAATTTCTCTCTCTTTTGAAGTATTTTTGATGCTATCTAACTAGGTGTTATGCTTTTTGTTGCTCTCTCTACCCAAGCACTCTTGTAATTCTCATTAGGAATCTATTCTAATGAAATGCCCACTATGTTCATGCTAATTTCCGCTACACATAAGTTTTTAGGCCATTAAATGTTACATTGGTATCAGAGCACAAGGTATCTCTTTTCTTGCTCAAGAAGGGAGGTCCTCAAGCTAGCTATAAATGGTTGGTATTATTAATTGCCTGTGAGTAAGTAGAATAGGGATTTTTCAGCCTTGCAGTGTGCCTGCCTTCGTGCAGTTAACAGGGCATCATCGTCGAGAGCTATGGTATTAATAGTGGAGTCCTACGGGGCTTGCCTATGGCTTATTTCCTACGGCTTAACCACTATTGAGCTATTAGAAGCTTGACAGGACCCGGTGCTGTTTTGGTGTCGAAAGACCCTCTCTTCTATTCCTTGCAATTAATGGTATTCGAGCCGCGGGTACAGTAGCTTGAGTGCTTTTTCTAAAGGGGTAAAGAGGAGTAGCAACTAGGCTTGAAGTGCCAAAGTACACCTAAAAGTTGTTAGAATGGATGACAATAGTAAAGAGAGTGAAAATAATGTTGATAACTTTGATTTTGCTCATGCAAGCTACTAATGATGCTTCAATGCTTGTTAACTATCTTGTTTCTAGGCTTCAACAAGCCATGGGCATCCATCTCTCTCCAAAGCGAAGTGCAACGGCAGCTCCGTGCTCACGGGATTCTCCAAGCTCATCACCATGACGAGAGAACACCTAGGAAGCCTCCTTGTGAGACTACCAAAAGAGGTCTCTCTCCGATTTGGGAAGAAGAAGAGAATCCGTACGAAGGGCTCAAGAATTTACTTCTTGATGATGCATCTCCTTCCCAAAGGAGAACTCAAGAGCCTCCACCGAAGGAACGAGAAAGAAGTGAGTCTCCCGCCACCTCGGCGGAGATGGCTCCACGAAGACGGTGGGCTAAACACTCTCCATCACCACCAAAGCGGAGAAGACCATCACACTCTTCTCCACGCCATAATTCAAAGACGGATGATAAAAAGCAAGAGAAGAAAAAGGCAAGAAAGAGGACACCCTCTTCTCCATGTTCTTCATCCTCTTCCTCTTATGAAAGTGATGGTGAAGACGACGAAGATCAAGACAAGAAAAAGGCGAGAAAGAGGTCACCCTCTTCTCCACCTTCTTCAAATTCTTCACCTTCTAAAGAAAGTAATGGTGCAACCTTTGAACCATCAAAAAGAAGAGGCCATAGGAAATCCTATGCCGCATGGAAGAGGTCATCCAAGTTGAAGAAATTCAAAGAGGGAGGGAAGAGCATCTCTTTCCTTACCTATGATGGTACCTTTGGTGCTACGGACAAAGACTTGGCCTTCATCCAGCAATTCGATGCGGCGTTTGGAGATGAGGGCTTCACGGAGTCCTCTAAGCTACGCCATGTATCTATGCACTTTCAAAGTTCGCCAGGCAATGGTGGTCTAGCCTACGAGCCAACGGTGAAGCTCCACGAACATGGAAAGCTTTAAGAGCTTCCATTATGAAGCAGTTTTTGGCCACCGATGCCAAAGACAAAGTACTCACCGAATGGAGAAGCTTAAAGCTCTCTCCCTATGAATCCATCCACAAATATGTAGACAAGTTTTGGGACCTACAACTCTAAGCCACTATCTTCAAAAAGTTGGATTTTGGAGAGCAAAAGCAACAATTTTGTGCGGGCTTAACCGAAGAAATGGCGGAGTATGTCAACTCCCAAAGGCCACGTACCATATCGGCGGTAATACACCATACTATGGTGGCCTCACGAATCAATTTCCAAACGGGGGCTAAAAGAAATAATAAGCCCCCGGAAAACAAGGGTTCCAATGAGCCTAAGGGGAAGGACAATGTCCAAAAGTCTCCTAAGGGCAACTCCAACAAAGCTAAAGAGAAGGGAGTTTACAAAGGTAAGAACAAACTCTCTCTTGAATAGCTTGAGCGTTATCGCAAGGATAACCGGTGTTTCAAGTGCGGCGAACAAGGGCATGCGTACCACGCTTGTCCCCAAAAGAACAACCACCAAGATCCTCCTAGAGCTTCCTTGGTTGAAATCCAAGAGGAGGAGACTCACCAAACTCATCACAAAGGATCTCGTCTATGCCATGCTTAGGGAAAGGTAAGAGAACATGATGCTTTTATTCTCTTTGACCCTGGTTCTACTCACAATTTTATATCTATAGAGTTGGCCACCAAGCTAGGCATACAATCCTACGAGATGGGAGATGTCCTACCCGCAAACAGTGCCTTCAAGGGGCAAGAAGCTTCAGTCACTCCCTTAATCGGGAAATTGAGGCTTCATGTCCAAGGCTATGTGGACAAAGAGGACTTCTTTATCTCTCCTCTCAAGCATGAGGATGTAATCCTAGGGGCACCATGGTTTGACCGCCTGGCTGCCGATGTTAAATTTCTTGAAAGGAGAATCTCCTTAAAGTTCAGGGAAAAAGACATGTATATAGATGCTAAGGAAATGGGTAACACTATTCCCATTGTACATACACCAGCTTTCAACAAGTCAATAAAGAGTTCTATTTCCGTGTAC
The DNA here is from genome assembly GCF_014529385.1 of Adiantum capillus-veneris. Lineage (NCBI taxonomy): Eukaryota > Viridiplantae > Streptophyta > Polypodiopsida > Polypodiales > Pteridaceae > Adiantum > Adiantum capillus-veneris. The sequence continues at coordinate 62,939,653 of NC_140934.1, forward strand.
ACGATTTTTGTTAAAGATTCTCAAAATGAACCTAATGCTTTAGCAAAAGAAAATAAAAGCAACCAAAAGGAATTAGAGTTATCCAATTTTCTCAAGGGGTTTCAAGATGTTTTTATTGACGACATCCCTTGTGAGCTACCTCCTAAACGAGGTAATGATGACCATGCAATTGAACTTCTTCCAGGAAGTTCACCGCCTAACAAACCTCCTTATAGAGTTTCTCAAGCTCAACAAGAGGAGATTATGCGGCAAGTGCATGAGTTAGTTGAGAAGGGCATGGTTAGGCCTAGCTCATCTCCATTTTGCTCACCTGTGCTATTAGTGCAAAAGAAAGACGGCACATATTGCATGTGTGTCGACTATAGATCACTAAATAGGATCACTATCAAGAATAGGTTTCCCGTTCCACGGGTAGAAGACCTATTTGATAAGCTACAAGGATCGACCTACTTCAGTAGGATTGACCTAAAAAGTGACTATCATCAAATAAGGATAGTTGATCAAGACATTGTAAAGACCGCATTTCGCACCACATTTGGTCTTTACGAATACATTGTTATGCCTTTTGGCTTGACCAATGCACCAGGCACATTCAACCGCTTGATGGAGAAGCTGTTCAGGCCTCATCCAACCTTCACTAGAGTGTTCTTTGATGATATTATCATCTACTCTAATTCATTAGACAAACACAAGCAACACCTCCAGGTAATATTTCAAGTTTTAGGAGAGAATAAACTTTATGTTAATCGAAAAAAAAGTGAATTTTTCTTGCAAGAGATTCAGTATTTAGGTCATATTATCTCTCAAGATGGCATCCAAATGGATTCATCAAAGTTAGAGGTAATAAAAGGATGGCCTAAACCAAGGAATCTTCATGAACTAAGAAGCTTTATAGGTATGTGTGCATACTATAGACGCTTCATAAAAAAGTTCTCACAAATTGCGGGACCATTATATGACCTAACAAAGAAAAGCGTTAGGTATACATGGTCTGCTAAGGAGAACAATGCTTTCGAAAAGCTTAAAGAAAAGCTTATCTCTCAACCTATGCTTACATTACTGAATCTCTCAAAACCATTTGAGGTCCAATGTGATGCTTGTGGTGATTGCCTTGGAGCTGTTTTACTCCAAGAAGGGCACGCCATAGGCTATGAGAGTCGAAGGCTCGACCCTGTTGAGCAAGCTCTAGGCATGTACGAAAAGGAACTCCTTGCAGTTCTACATGCCTTAGACTCATGGAAGCACAATTTATTGGGGACTCCTTTCATTCTGCGAACGGATCACCAAAGTCTTAAGTACTTCATGACGTAGACCAAGCTCTCCGACAAACAAATGAGGTGGGCAAATTTCCTTTCACAATTTCATTTTCATATTGCTCACATTGCTGGCAAGCATAATCAAGTAGCTGATGCACTCTCAAGGCGGCCGAGAGTGAATGCGGTTTCCATAGCAACTCACAATGATCTATCTTCAATGATAGATGAGTACGCTATTGATCCCGATTTTAGAGATGTGATTTCAGCCCTTGCATTAGGGAAGAAAGAAGAACCATTTACCTTACAAGATGGTTATCTTCTCTATGGGAATAGACTATGTGTTACTAACTCACTACGTGAGAAAGTAATGTATGAATCTCATGCTCCACCTTATGCGGGGTATAGGGGAATTCAGTCTACCTTAAAGGGAATTGAAACATATTTCTATTGGCCTACCATGAAAGTGAACATACAAGAGTATGTTTCTAAATGTGTGGTATGCCAAAAGACAAAATTTGATAGAGGGAAGCAACTTGGATTGCTTCAACCCTTGCCAATCCCTAATTCACCATGGGAGAGCATATCCATGGATTTTATCTTTGGATTGCCTAAGTCTATCCATGGGAATAAGGGAATATGGACGATACTAGACAGGTTCAGTAAACAAGCTCATTTGATACCTGTCAAAAAGACTATCATGGCCCATCAAATGGCAACCCTCTTCATTTCACAAATTTTCAAGTACCATGGCTTGCCAATGTCCATAGTGTCGGATAGAGATCCTAGAATGACCAGTAATTTCTGGAAGGGTCTCTTTGAGAATTTAGGAACAAGGCTAAACTTCTCTTCGGCCTATCATCCACAAACGGATGGCCAAAGTGAAATAGCTAACCTAACAATTCTCGATTTACTAAAAGCCTATGTAACGGAAGTAGATCAAAGATCCCAATGGGAGAAGTACTTACCCTTAGTGGAGTATGCTTACAATAACACTGTACATACTTCCACGGGAAAAGCACCTTTCGAGGTAATTGAGGGAAGATCAAAAAGTCCCTTGCTACTTAAAGTACATGGGAAGATCTTCGCTGCAGATGAGTATAGCCGAGACCTACAAGAATATTTTCAAAAGATTAAGGATGCTATCTCTATCTAATAGCAAAGGCAAAAGGCTGCTGCTGCTGACAAGCACAGAAGAGCCCAAGCCTTTAAAGAAAACGATTGGGTCTTGTTAAAGTTTCCCAAGGCTCGATTAAGGCACACAACGAGCAAGAATCCTACGGGCCACCAAAAGTACTATGCTAAACTAGCAAAAAGGTACTATGGTCCCTTCCAGATTCTTAGGCCAATCAATGAGATGGCCTATCAACTCAAGTCGCCCAATCATTGGCTCATACACAATGCTTTCCAGGTGAGCCTATTAAAGCCTTACAAAGGAGAGCCACCTCAAGAACCAACTATTGAAGACCCACAGGAGATCGAGGACCAAGAGGAGGTGCTACAGCCCGAGTCCATTCTCCGACTTGAAGACAAGGTACTAAGAGGCGGTAAGACTATGCGACGATATCTTATTAAGTTTAAGAATTATCCATTGAAAAAGCTAGATGGATGCAAGGCATACAATTAAAGGATAACCTAAACCTTGTCAATGCTTACAATGCTTCCCAAGAGTAAGCAAATGTACAAAATGTTAAAAATGAACAAAGTTTTTTTTGTCTTATAAGACTCTCTTTTTCTTTATTGTGCACAAAAATGAAGTAGTATGCATGCTTAGATCAAGTTTGCGGAGACGACGTCTCCCAAACACCAAGTAGAGCTTGTCACTCTACTATGGAAGATTGATAGGACTAATGTGTAAACATGCTTGCGGCAGCCTCTGGCTCTCAAGCGCCAAATGGACTAGTCATCCCTTGTGGAATGATGTCGTAGGGTAACATAGGGATCCTCTACCCGCTAAGAAAAGAACTCATGAATATGCTTTATCTTCTCTACAACATAGTCGAGGACGACTATGATTTCAAGAGAGAGGTAATGTCATAATAATCAATATCTAATTCTCCTAAATGATTTTCTCATATTAAACTGATCATTTAATGTGGAAAAGTGCCAGGGGAGAAAAAGCTAGAAAATTGGTTAAGCTAGCAGACTGGCCACAATAGGGATCCAAAGGAGGGAAAATAGGGATCCAAAGGGGGGGCCATTTGCAAAAGAGCCATGTGCAACAATGGGCTAAAAAGACCCTAAGGTTTAGCCCATTAAGACTTCCAAAATGCTAAGGTTCCAAAATTCAAAGGTTGTGTCCAAAGGTCAACCCTAGGGGAAATTGGATGCTTTGTGTGTAACTAAAAAGTCTTTGCATATCCCTACATGGGAGGGGGCGAGCCCTTCTTCTAGGGGATGAGAGAGAAAGTCACACACACACACACACACACACCACACACACACACACACACACACACACACACACAGAGGCTCCCTTTACACAAAGGGAATTAGGGACACATGTCAGCTCCCTAGCCCAGATGCCCACAAGGTGTGCCCAATTCCTATTGGATGGCCTTGGAGGTGGACCAATGAGAATTAGGCTAGAGTAAATATAGTTTAATTAATTTAAAAACACTTAATAAAAGAACCAATGAGAATTAAGTCTCCTAGAAGACTATTGGACACTCTCCCAAGGGGTCCAATGAGCATTCAGGAGCCCAATGGCTTGCCTGATTCCTATTGGCCAGGAGGCAAAGGGGTCCAATGAGAGTTTAGTTTAATTATTAAATAACCTAAAACTCTCACAAAAGGGGAAAGGGGGACACATGTCAGAAGGCTATCACTTATGCTGCTTAATAGCCATTGGCTTGACTTAGGGAGGTCCAATGGGGAGCCTAGAAGAGCAATTAGCAAGAGGGCTCACCCAAGAGAGAGAGGGGGCTGATTTTTGCAAGGCATTATCACACACACACTCACACAATCTCATGTGTGAAGAAAGAGAAGACTATCTCTTGCCAAGCTTTAATGGAGAGCTCATCACCTACTCCAAGCTTGTGAGATAGAAGCCTACATCAACACACTCTTAGCATGTGGATGCAAATCCAACCAAGATCCAAGCTTCAATGCATGCTCATCTCCTCTACCATGCTAATTACTAAGCTAAGCTATGCTAATATGAGTGATTATGTGAGGAGATGTACATCTTTCTCGTAAGATACTCCTTCTTCCTCTCAATCTCCTCTCATACCCTACTAGCTCTCACCATCTTTGAAGGTGTGTGAGGTCTTGGGTCTGAGAATGGGGATAATTAAAGTTGTGTTTGCTAAGTGTTTTGCTATGAAGCTTTCATCTTCATTGCACTAGCTAGTCTTGAAGGAACACAAAGAATTGTATTGTACAATGTCACTCTTGATGGGAGAAACCATAATACGAAGCCTTTTGGAGGGGGGACCGGCTCCATGCAAATCCGGTCCTCAATTGTCGTCAATAGCTTAATTTCTCTCTCTTTTGAAGTATTGTTGATGTTATCTAACTAGGTGTTATGCTTTTTGTTGCTCTCTCCACCCAAGCACTCTTGTTATTCTCATTAGGAATCTATTCTAATGAAATGCCCACTATGTTCATGCTAATTTTCGCTACACATAAGTTTTTAGGCCATTAAATGTTACAGCTCACTTATCACTTATCAGAGTGAGTTGTAATGAATTAGAAACATAAAATATACAACATTCCCATGCTCCAAAAAAACCATGGATACAAAAAGGCTAACAACTTAACATCACAACTTGAAATTTTAAATTCAAGGTAATAATATCTCCAAAGTTCAAAGAACCTATATTAAAGTTTAGAGAAGCTACGGAGAAGGTTAGTGCAATAGCCTTAAAATATAGTAAATTTGCATGTAATGTTTTTGGAAAAAACATAGTGTACTTGATTCATTGAAAAGTTCTCGCTTTAGTGTAATCTCACCTACAAATTTTAAAATTTATCTCTAAATTTTAGATTTGAAGGTGAGAAAACCTACATAGTAAAGAAATTGAGTGTAATAGACTTCAAATATAATAAAGTTCCCCCTAAAATGTCTCATATGTAAGTTTTTTGAGTTTTTGGGAGAGAGTATTCTGCCTCACCTCGATTTAGTGCAACCCCCCTTACAAATTTTTGAGAATTGCCTCAAAAATTCTAATTTGTCTTTAAGCGCTTTCAAAAACCTAAGCTTAGTACAATCCCACCTATTACTTTTGAGATTCACCTTTGAATTATGAGTCAACCCAAGGCAAGAGCAAGAAATCTATCATAAAGACCTTCAAAAATAACCAAGATTTTCCAGAGTTGCCTCTTGTCGTCCGCCTTTACTATCTGTTGAGGTCCACTCTTGCCTTGGGCTTGCACGCCTTCTACCTTGGGTTTGTCAGATCAAAATTTTCCAAAACTTCAATTCTCGATTTTGTAGATGTCGATGTTAATTCCTGATTCTTGATTGTGGATTCTGTTGATCGTCGCTTTGTTGATTGCTGATTGCAAGACCAATGCTTATTCTCCCTCCCCCCTCTCTCTCGTGTTGGTGTGGGAGCCCCCCCCCCCCCCCCCCCCCCCCCTCTCTCTCTCTCTCTCTCTCTTCTCTCTCTCTTTCTCTTCTCTCTCTCTCTCTCCACACACACTACACCACACGATGAATCACATGGACCATTCTCTTTCTTAGCACACACAAAATCTTGCAATCAATAACGTCACATTCTCCCTCCCTCCCTCCCTCTCTCTCTCTCTCTCTCTCTCTCCCTCACACACACACACACACACACACACACACACACACACAATGCGTGCAAGACATCCACAAAAAATAATTGGACTCCTATTGTTGAATCATTGAGCTCGTTGCAATTCAGTATTGCAGTGCAAATGTGGAAGGCCTTCTTGCAACGCTTCAACACCTCAACGAATGGCACGTCAACTCTCTCTCTCTCTCTCTCTCTCTCTCTCACACACACACACACACACACACACACACACACATACACACACAAAACACGGATACATGCGTGCAGCTATTGAGCTTTGAGCACTAAGGTTGGAGAAAGATCATTTATGGCATGGAGGGTCTGTGCAATCCTACAAAAGGAGGTACATTAGGGCATGGCCACGCAAAGCTTAGTTGTCTATAAGCCTCGACAGTTTTAACTAAGGCAAGTTAGACAATCCAAAACGTCATGAGTAGCAGCAAGTAGTGAGGGAGAGTGAGACTCAAACGAGAGAGAGAGAGAGAGAGAGAGAGAGAGAGAGAGAGAGAGAGAGAGAGAAGGAGGACTGATCGGCAAGAAATCGACGTAGTTTGAAAATTATGCTCTTTTAGACATAGTAAACCGATCAAAAGCTATACGCTATCGAAAATTTTCGGCTGATGTAATAGGCAACTTCGCATGACTATAGCCTTAGATGACACATAGAGGGAAGCTCCCTCAAAATGCAAAGTAAACCCACCCTTCAAATGGCTGTAGAAAGCAAAAGTAGTCACTCGCTGAAGTGAAATCCATGATTTTCCCAAGAACTAAAACTATTATAAATCTATACTTCTATTATGCAGCTTGAGATTTTCAAGCTCTTTGAGCCCCTCCACGTGTCGCTTCCTCCTTACTTCTCCAAGGCCTTTCAACTCCAATAAAGGCTGTCAACTCAAAAGCTCCACCCAATCTCGACTCACAAGTCACGACCCTCGCTCTAAATTGTTGCTGTGTCGAAACCCACATTGCCCACTGTACTAACGCGCTGCTAGGTGCCCATCTGTGCCTCTACGTGTGAGAGTTCACTTTAAGGTAATGTGACGAAGGAGAAGGGCACAACTCCGGACATGGAGTTCTTGCTATTTGGTTCACAACCATTATACTCTTGCCGTCCTCTTCACTCTGTACATTGCTCTCCTTTAGCAAAGCCCACGGTCCCTACATAGCTACGAATTGTCTCATTCATTCTCTCTCTCTCTCTCTCTCTCTCTCTCTCTCTCTCTCTCTCTCTCTTTGCGTCCCAAAGCAACACCTGTCGTGGCCACTACGGCGCATGCGAGGTAGAATATCAAGGTCATCTCGAACCTTGCTGGTATTTTCTGCCAAACTTGCATGCCTTGCTGGCACCCAAGGGCTTCTTATCAGAAAAAAAGACTACAAACATTAACTGATTCTCAACAAGAAGTAAATGGCTGTCTCTGTTGATTACGAAGTGGGCTTTTGAGAGTTTCTTGATGGCATTGCCTCACATGAACTTGCTCTTCGTGCTGCAACATTATGGGACGGTGTGTGCATTGTTGGTTTCATTAGCATGGGAACTCATGGAATTTCCTATAAAGGAAGAGGTGGGCAATCTGTGATTATGAATTGGCTCAAGACTGGTTGTGCTTATGAAAGAATCAAAGGGCTATATTGCAAGGTTCTTCATTGGGATTTTCGTTGCTGAAGCACCATTGGGAGTTTTGAGAGCAATTAGATACAACCATTAATTAATCTATTAGAGTGCAAATCATTATGTTGATATGGCTTTTGGGTGGCATTCCATATCATTAGCTTTAGCTTTTGAAATTCTTTATGCTACATGTAGATCTTGCACACAGAAATTGTAGCTGAGCCCTTCGTTGATGTAAATTTTTTTTAATGTTGCCCATCGTATAATCTCAATGCGGGGTCATATTATGTCCTTTCAAAGTTGGACAGTTTCATTGTGTTTATTAGTTCGCATTGCAATTGGAACCAATATTTGAATGATCCCATTATTTTTTAGTGATAGACACTTGAAGGACAAGGTTCTCCCTTTTGCATCTGAGCACCAATTTGGCGAGATCACTTGGAACCCTTCTCAAGAAGGGTTGTTTGTAGAGTTAATGACCAAATTTTGGTGGAAGTTTGTGGTGATGGTGTGTTTGATTTCACTACATTCCGGCCCTTGAAACCCATTTATTGGGCACTATTCAATCCACAAGTACGTTTTCTTTTGTGACCGAGGCATAAAAGTATATGGCGTTTTTGCACAAAGAATTTGTTGCAAGCAAGCAATTATGAAGAGGGGATGTGCATCACTTCATGTGTGCAAACAATGGGAGGCAATGGGATGTGGCTTGAAGGAGGACAATGACGTGTGAGTTTAGTCTTGGGAGGGCTATCCAATGGTTGATTACCAACATCCCATGCAAACATCGTGTGTGAAGACACAAGCTAACGACAATCAATTGTGCTCTTGGGACAATCGCATGAATGGGCTCTTCTTTTTTCAGACATATGTGCATGTGCCAATTTCAAAGATCCAAGCCTTCATTCATTATGTGCAATTGTTGCGGGACAAGACGGGAACACTGAATTTGTGCCGAATTGATTTGTATTAAGGGATTTTCCTACGCAATGTAAAGGCATTGAGCACCTACAGGAGGAAAAGGGAAGATACAGTGGGGATTGGCATTGCATACTGCAAGTCAAGGGACATTAACAACCGATATGGTAATGGAGGATGTGGTAGAGGAGGTGGAGCAGATGGTAGTGAGGAAGTATGGTGGATGATCGCATTGGGCAAAGAATTGTGTTATTCATGAATATGGCTGCTAAGTATCCAAACCTACATGCTTTGTCTCGGTGAAGAATTGGTGGGATCCAAATGTCCTTTTCTTTAGTAAATGGTCCAATTTGTGCTACACCCAGCACTGGTTCCACAAAAACATCATGGTTCTTTAGAGGGGATTTGCATTTGCTCCTCTCATGCATTGTGATGGTGGAGCGTATATAGTTGTGTGGGTGGTTGAACCAAAGCAGTAGATGATAGCAACTCAAAGGGGAAGTGCTCGTGGTGAATGCACAGGGGAAGCCAGATGAAGGTTGGTGGAGTGTGACCCTATTGTGGTTAGATTTAGATATGACCTCTATGTGCTTAGGTAGAGTTGTTGCGGTGAGAGGGGCAACAAGCGGTGGTGACTAGACCAGCAACAAGGCTCGCCAAAAGATTTTCTTTTGACCATGTCAAAATTTACAGGATTTGTCAGCATTTGCACTAAAACTTTAATGGTTTGTGTAGTCTTCATTGCCTCATTTGCCAGTGAAGGTGAGTGCAGGTGTTTGTCTCCATGTTCATGTCATTGCATGTTTGCATGTCTATATTCTGTTTGCAAAGTATTTGGAAAACATTGTAGTTTGTTGTTCTTTAATGGGAAAAGGAAACATGTAAGGAGGTTTAAGCATGAAGTTAGTTTCCATGTGCACACTACCAATACAAACAATCGATGTAAGCTACAAATCGAGGGAGACTCAACCAATAGAGTGGTTTCTACCTATTTTGCTATTGATATTTTTTTGGGCATGTTCAATTTCAAGGGCATCATCTAGACATTCCTAGGCATTGATTTTTTTTTGTCACATATATGTGCTAAATTGGTGGCGTTTTTTACAAAAGGTCAAGAGTTACCATGCATTTTTTTTCTCAATGTTTGACACAGACAAACTACTCTTCATACTTTTCAATCACTTCTCTTACATTGGTATGATTGATTTTGGTTTTTTGAGGTCACTCTCAAGCTAAATATTTTAGACATGAATCTTTACGCCAGGTTCAGACGAGCGTGATGGCAATGTAAAGCCTATTGTTCTACCTCTGCTCTGCGCGTTCACAAGGGTCGGAGCCAATGTCCTCCTTGGAAAGGGAGATCTCAGTCTCAATCAATCAGCAACACCCTTCAGCACCTAGGCTATGCTGCCCGCATCCTAAACCAAAAAGGAGGGCGGCACAGGTTCATTTCGAGGGGGAGGAGGGGGGGGGGGGGGGGGACTGGATTTGAGAGGGACATTAAACCAGATTAGCTCACCACCAATCATAGACTTGGACTCACACACAACTACTCTCTCGAGTCATCTGAACCGGGCCTTAGGCTTTGAGGCAACAACAAAGGTGCTCTACCTTTTTTTTCTTTCAAGGCCTTTATATCGTCTATGCAAGAAATTCTAGCAATGCACCACAAGTTGTAGGTTCAATGTCTCCTATTATGAGATGGAGAACGAGGTAATCGATAAGGTAACATTGGTGGTTTTATTGTGGCTTTGAAATCAAAAATAGCTTTGGATGCGCTTTCTATCTATAATTTGATTGCTCGGAATGTTTGTAGGATATGATTGATAAAGGCAAGGCCAAGAAGCATCAAACATATGTGAAGTAAGCGCTTCTCTCTAGATGCAATCACCTATGCTTTCATCTTGAAGTCACTGCGTGTTATGCAAGAAAATTTGGGAAATACATCCATGAGAAGATAATTAGTCAAAGGTTCTTTGAAAAAGGTGTGTTTAGCATTGCTTTGACTGCTGACATATATATCAAATGTGGTGTAATTTTTGAAAGCATGTTTTGGATGGGATTTTGATTTAAATGGCCATCTGCTGGAATGCAACAATGTGCCCAATAGGTTCACTGAGCTGGGCTGCTTTCTATCAATACGTAGCAAGGTTATGGCTCCAAATGCTCTCCCCTATGCTTGCATCTTCAAGGTAATGACAATATACAAGAAGTTGAAGAGTGCTTGAACATGCGCATGGCAAGAAAGATGCTTTGGTGCATGTCATTGTGGTGTACTCTTGAAATCTTAGATAGTTTTTGGTCAACTTTCCTTTTTGGAGATTTGGTCTCTTAGAATGTCTCCGAGATCATGTCGATAATAAGGAAGACATCGAAGCAATTTGTTGTATTTAACATTGTGGAGTGAGTGTTTTTCTTCATATAGAAAAATTTATGTTGCATCTTGAAGTCTCGCTGTGTCACACAAGAATTTGACTCAGACAATCAAATCCTTGATGCGATTATTAGTCAAAGTCCCTCCTTGGAAAATGATGTCATGCGTATTGGCCGATATGTATGTGGTTGTGGTGTATATTTTGAAAGCATTTTTTGATGAGCTTCCTGATTGAGAGGTGATATCTTAAAATGTACTTACATAGGCCCAACAACAGAATCAAGAAGCTGGGATGTTTTTAGGCGGTGCGTAGTGCTATATTTCTCTAGATGCTATCATGTATGCTTGCATCTTGAAGGCATGGGACATTATGTCACCAGTTGACATGGGGAATTTTTTTATCAAGAGATTGTTAGTCAAAGCCGTAGTAATAGAAATTGTTTTTTTCACACCACTTTCTTCTCTCGGGCTAGGAAATCTTCTCTCCATTTTTGGAGTGTTTCCTTTGCAGTGATGGCAATAAAAACAAGGTATTACAGACATATGTTGATGAACAACAAAAAGGGCAAGGCAAGTTGCAAGAAAAATCTATTCTGTAAATCTTCAAAGGGTCCAAATGTGGCAACAATTTTAAAAGAGCAGAGGGTTGCCATCATGGAGGATCATCAGTCCTGCAAGGAGCCTAATTTCTAATGTCTTACAAAGGCCACATGGGCACAAATGGGTGTTGAAGAGGTAGCTGGTACTGATTAGAGATGGAAGCAATCATGGGCATGGTTGTGGTGGTAGACAGATTTCTACAACAAAATACAAAAGGCAGGCAATGTAGGGGTGCATTATTGGGTTGCTTCACGGTCACTATTTTTCCTTCATACAATATCACGGGCCTACCCACTAACCTACACCAAGACATCAAGTGAGTCATTACGTTATTGGAGGGTACACTGTGAGTAGCCAAGCTCGCATGGCAAACCTAGGCATCTCCAAGGTGGGGGTGCAGAATTTAGTCAACACAATGGATGTAGACCTTGGTGAAGCAGGGTTAATAGGGGATAGCCATTACAAATCCTGTGGTGCATGTAGGATGAACCATCACATCACGGTAGCATGGTAGTGTGGTTATATTTGCATTGTCTGACCTAGAAGCATATATGTAATTTGCAATAATGCATAGACATTTGTGTAGCCTACACTTGATTTTTTTCAACAATTGTGGAGCTAGGCTTATCTCCAAATGCGTGTATTAAGGCTTGCGTTTTGAAGGAATGCATGTTGTATTAGGCAAAGCAAAGGAGTAACTTCAGTAAACAAATTCATGAAATGTTGGTCAAGGGAAACTGCAGAATGTTGTCATACTTTGTAATGTATTCAATGGTGTTAAGCCATGTCTCCAAATTTGATCATGTATGTGGCATCACAAAGAACATTGATGTTTGAAATAAATCTAGGGATTGCTAAAAACAGATGCCATGCTTTGGGAGACATGTATTCTCCGTGTGGTATTCTCACCATGGATTGAGAAAATAATTTCTAAGTTGTTTTCATTTGATGCAAAGTGCGAGACACTCTCTTAAGGTAATCACGTTTTCTTGCATGTTGACGGCATGAGGAATTATGTAAGATGTTAACATGGGCAAACAAAAATACATGATAAAACATGAGAGAGAGAGAGAGAAACTTGGGGTTGGGGGGGGGGGGGGGTTAGTACACATTATTTATCAATAGTACCCTTATAGTGCATGAGAGAGAGAGAGAGACAGAGAGAGAGAGAGAGAGAGAGAGAGAGAATTGAGAGGAGGGGGAAGGGGGGTGTTTTAAGGACAAAGATTATATATATATGTATTGGAGCATTGATTGCATATTCGGTAGTACATACTAGCAACACCAAAAAAGCTTTATAATTCAACTTGCAAAGGGAGGATCGTTTTTCAAGAATAAAGGCTATTGTTTTTTACAATCACAGCAGCATCGCGCGGGTCACATACTAGTATATACAAAGTACTAAGTTTTCTACTTTTCATTTTTTCATTTCTTAAGGTTTCCTTTGAAATGCAGGAGAGTGTGACATGTGATGCCTTCTCCTTGCTCAAAAACTTTGCTCAAAAACTTTAAGCTCCATTATAAAGAGTATATATAGAAGTTCAAATATAATAAAGTTGCCCATAAAATGTCTCATATGTAAGTTTTTTGAGTTTTTGGAAGAGAGTATTCTGCGTCACCTCGATTTAGTGCAACCAAGCCTAATTTTTGAAGGCTTCGACGCCCTTCGGAGGCACTTTCATCCTTCAGTGAAGGGGAAAAATATTTTTGCCTTTCGAAAGAAGGATAGAATATTGAAAAATCTTTGAATAGCCCTTCGAATTTTTTGCCTAAATATAGCTTAATGAAGGATAGGTAAAAATTTAAACTTCAAATGAATGATTAGGGTCACCCTTCAAAAATGAGCCTTGAGTGCAACTCCCCTTACAAATTTTTGAGATTTGCCTCAAAATTTTTAATTTTTCTTTAAGCGCTTGCAAAAACCTAGGCTTAGTGCAATCCCACCTATTACTTTTGAGATTCACCTTTGAATTCTGAGTCAACCCAAGGCACAGTTGCCTCTTGTCGTCCGCCTTTACTATCTGTTGAGGTCCACTCTTGCCTTGGGCTTGCACGCCTTCTACCTTGGGTTTGTCAGATCAAAATTTTCCAAAACGTCAATTCTCGATTTTGTAGATGTCGATGTTGATTCCTGATTCTTGATTGTGAATTCTGTTGATCGTCGCTTTGTTGATTGCAAGACCAATGCTTATTCTCCCTCCCCCTTGTCTCTCGTGTTAGTGTGGGAGCCCTCCCCCCCCCCCCCCCCTCCCTCTCTCTCTCTCTCTCACACACACACACACACACACACACACACACACACACACACCACACACACACACACAATGCGTGCAAGACATCCACAAAAAATAATTGGACTCCTATTGTTGAATCATTGAGCTCGTTGCACTTCAGTATTGCAGTGAAAATGTGGAAGACCTTCTTGCAACGCTTCAACACCTCAACGAATGACACATCAACTCTCTCTCTCTCTCTCTCACACACACACACACACACACACACACACACACACACAAAACACGGATACATGCATGCAGCTATTGAGCTTTGAGCACTAAGGCTGGAGAAAGATCATTTATGGCATGGAAGGTCTGTGCAATCCTATAAAAGGAGGTACATTAGGGCATGGCCACGCAAAGCTTGGTTGTCTATAAGCCTTGATAGTTTTAACTAAGGCAAGTCCGACAATCCAAAACGTCACGAGTAGCAGCAAGTAGTGAGGGAGAGTGAGACGCAAACAAGAGAGAGAGAGAGAGAGAGAGAGAGAGAGAGAGAGAGAGAGAGAGAGAGAGGAGGAATGATCGACAAGAAACCGCCGTAGTTTGAAAATTATGCTTTTTTAGGCATAGTAAACCGATCAAAAGCTATACGCTATCGAAAATTTTCGGCTGATGTAACAAGCAACTAAGCTTCGCATGACTATAGCCTTAGATGACACATGGAGGGAATTTACTTCAAAATGCAAAGTAAACCCACCCTTCAAATGGCTGTAGAAAGCAAAAGTAGTCACTGGCGGAAGTGAAATCCATGATTTTCCCAAGAACTAAAACTATTATAAATATATACAAAGTACTAAGTTTTCTACTTTACATTTCTAGGACTCATAAATCTTCTCATCTTCTACTTTTCATTTTTTCATTTCTTAAGGTTTCCTTTGAAATGCAGGAGAGTGTGACATGTGGATGCCTTCTCCTTGCTCAAAAACTTTAAGCTCCATTATAAAGAGTATAGACTAGTATGTGACCCGCGCATTGCTGCAACCAAGGAAATATCGCCTCTATTCTCATAGAGCTATCTTCTCTTCTAAGTGGAACAGTATCAATACTCTCTTCCTACATGCATAGTCTATCGCATTTCTAAAAGTGATGCATGACATGACCTCTTAATAGATGTTGCAAAGCATTCTTTGATACCAAGATTGGAATCTTCTCATAGATATTATTTTTTAATCAGTTTCTAGCCCTTATTCAACAAACTTAGGAGTGCTCTAATTCTATTGGGATGTGTGTGTGTGTGTGTAGAGAGAGAGAGAGAGAGAGAGAGAGAGAGAGAGAGAGAGAGAGAGAGAGAGATTCCTCCTTTTGGTCTACCTTGATCTAGCAATGCTACCAAGCTTGATTATAGCTATTTGATAAGTTAGCATGGTGTGAAGAAATGAAAGCTAAGAGAAGTCAATGTAACAATTAAAATGTTTTCAAAGATTAGAGTGGGTTCTAGAATTGATTTCCATGATAGGAACACAATTGGATTCAATGTATCTGCTCCACTCTCTTACTTTCTTCTATCCTTGCATCTTTCTTATGAGCAAGATATGGTAGTAGTGCACATCATAACTACTTAGGGTTGACAAAAAGTGCAACCAAGTCCAGAAGTACAAATTGGCTAAGCTAGCAAGCTTTTAAAGATGAAGGCCCATAACTGCTACAGTGTGTAGTTATAGAACTTTTTATATCTAAGAGTAGAGTTATAATAAGATTAGGGCTCATACTTTTCAATGTACCAAGAAAACTTCCATTTTCAAAGAGATGATTTGGATTTCTTTTAATATCAAGAATATGATTGACCCTTCCATCTATGTTTCTCTCTAGATGCATTGCTTGCATCTCTATCCATGTTTTATGCACAAGCATAGTACTATTTTACATCATCACCTAATACAATAATGCATACATAGCTTAGTACAATAAGGTGCACACTATTTGTTCAAGTACACTTTCACATCATTTACATCTTAAAATGTGATAGAAATGAAAGAAAAATAAGGTCACTCAATTGTTTATTTTTGCCATACTTTTGGCCATTATGTTAAACTGAAGTGCGTGGTGCAAAATTGAGCTTGTGACCTGAAATCATGCATGTCATTGATCGCTACCTCCCTCTCTCCCCAAATTATAAAAGCATGTTCCTTGTTGAAAGAGTAGATAGTATTCAACCATTTACATGCTTGACCCTATTCTCTTACGCAGAATCTATATCATACCAACCATTTGGTTTAGCTCTTGCTGGCTTAAATGTGAGACCAGACATTGACTCAGTGTAGGAGAGCCTCTTCTCATATACACATTATGTCCCTTGAAAATTTGAGAGTATAGATATCACCCTATTTGAGTGCTCAGCTTTTGATCACATGAAATTTCTCATCTTACATTTTAACTTGGATTATGGCCTACATTTCTTTGTCTCCCAGAAACTTCATGGATTTATTTTTTTAGTTGCCAGCATTATATCCATGGTCTTCAAGCATGCTACGTGTAGTACACTTGCATTCAAGAATCGAGACTTGTTAAATATATTTTTTAGGCCTCTTGCCTTCTTCTTCTCCTCCTCTCTCTCTCTCTCTCTCTCTCTCTCTCTCTCTCACACACACACACACACACACACACACACACACACACACACACACACACACACACACTCAAAACTCATTTGATAGTATTTGTCAATCAATTATTTATTTTGGTGATGTTAAACATTTTGTGTGTGTGTGTGTGTGTGTGTGTGTGTGCGCCCACGCACATGTGTCTTATTTAAGCTATGCAACAGGATGACTCCTTTCCATCAGTGTTTGGAGAAGGTTTGTGTAAGCTTAGCTGTTGAGAGTCTAAATTAACGGGTCTCAAACCACATTAATAGGAAATAAAGTCGGTAAAAATAGTCAAAAAATGCTCTAAAATTGTAAATGTTAGAGATTATTAGTACTTTTGGTGTGCATCTTAATGAAAAGGATATGTGCATCGTAGATATATCAACAAAGTGACAGCCATTTTGGCTACAAAAGGACAAGTGCCAAAAGGTTCTAGAGGGATTGAGAGAGAGAGAGAGAGAGAGAGAGAGAGAGAGAGAGAGGGAGGGGGGGGGGGGAGGCACGTCGCCTAGTCAAGGGAGACACAGATGGGCCACCACTATTTGTTGATACATTGGTTTGCGATCATCTTCTCTGATTGACACTATGCAAGGGTAGAAGGGGAGGGTTACATGTAGAGCAGTCAAGAGTTTAGGAAAATTTTAATATCGATAAAGAAGTTATCAAATATTCTAACATCATAGAAAAAATCTCAAATTATTTCAAAGATTTGAAGCATATGATAAAATTGGAATGATATAGAGATGACTCACATAAGTTAAGTGCTCTCTCTCTATGTATATATATATATATATATATATATATATATATATATATATATATATATATATATCTATCTATATATATATATGTGTGTGTGTGTGTGTGTGTGTGTGTGAATATATACACACATATATGTGTGTATATTCACACACACACACACACACATATATGCACATACATAACAATTAAGGATGATCTCTCTCTCTCTCTCTCTCTCTCTCTCTCTCTCTCTCCCCTCCACTGCTCGAATTTTGAGGTCATTGTGATTGTTTTTACGATATTTTTTACAATACGAAAAATCCCATCCCCTTTCCCTCCTTGAGAAAGTATGCGAGCATAGTAAGCACTTGCGTTCAAGAATCAAGACTTTTTGGCTATATGTTTTAGGTCTCTTGTCTTCTTCTTCTTCTTCTCTCTCCCTCTCAAAACTCATTTGATAGTATTTGTCACTAGATTATTTATTTTGGTGATGTTAAACATTGTGTGTGTGTCTTATTTAAGCTATGCAACATGATCGCTTCTTGCAAGGAGTGTTTGTAGAAGGTTTACCTAAGCTTAGGGGTTGAGAGTCTAGATTAACTGGTCTCAAACCATCTTAATAGAAATTAAAGCGGGTAAAAATAGTCAAAAAATGCTCTAAAACTGCAAATTTTAGAGATTATTTGTACCTTTGGTGTGCATCTTAATGGAAAGGAGATGTGCATTATAGATACATCAACAAAGTGAATTCCATTTTGGCTACAAAAGGGAAGGTTCCAAAAGCTTCTCAAGGGTTTGGAGGAGGGAGAGAGAGATAGGGAGGAGGGGGCGGGGGGGGGTGCCTAGTCAAGGAAGACACACATGGAGCCACCGCTATTTGTTGATACACTGGGCTGCACATATCTATTAGATTGGAATGATACAAAGATGACTCACATATATTAAGCACTCTCTCTCTCTCTCTCTCTCTCTCTCTCTCTATATATATATATATATATATATATATATATATATATATGTGTGTGTGTGTGTGTGTGTGTGTGTATGTATGTATGTGCGCGCGTGCACGCTTGAAGGAAAGAATTGTCACATAGGTAGTGAGGCATCTTGCTATTGTTCTAATACAGTAACTATGATATTCAAAATTTATATGCTCCCCTCGCCCCCCCCCTCCCCCCCCCCCCCAAAAAAAAAGAAAAAATAAAAAAGGAAAACCCTCTAGTTGAAGTGACGATTCCAAGTGGATATTTAAAAAGGAGAGGAGAACTCCTTTTTCTCATTTTATTGAAAAGAAAAGTATAGATGGTTATGATTGGTCTCTCTCTCTCTCTCTCTCTCTCTCTCTCTCTTTGATTTTTTATTGGCACCCTTGCCTGCCAAAATTTAAAGAATTTGTAGATTTTGTTCTCTCTCTCTCTCTCTCTCTCTCTCTCTCTCTCTCTCTCAAGTTGATTTTTGATTGACACCCTTGTCCACCAAAATTTAAGGAATTTCTAAATTTTTAAGCATGGCCCAGAGATTAACTCTTAAAATTAAAAAGAACAAAATATCCTAAAATTGATAAAAAGTCCATTTACTGGGCGATCTCTCTAACCCATTTGGGTTGCTAATGTGAGGGCTGGTTTTTGTCGAGCATTTAATCCATTTTCTACGGGTGAAAAACTTTAGCTACTTTTTAAAAATACATTGATGCCAAAAAATAATATCTTGAAAATTTGAAAGGTGCGTGAGCTCAATGGTGAAATCTTTCTTTCTTTCTCTCTCTCTCTTTCTCTCTCTCACTCACTCACACACACACATGCAATACAGTGGTCTCTTCTCTCTCTCTCTCTCTCTCTCTCTCTCTCTCACATGGACAATAACATAGATAACAATATGTGCATTTGCATGTCATGCATGTCGTTAAAGTGAGACATCCCCAAGTCGACGTTAGGCGAGCTTTTTTCTTTTCTCAAACTCTTTAAACAAATACACACTTCTACAAATTACAAAAAATATTAATATTGATCATGAAAAAAACCCCTTAAAAAGATAAAGACAAATAAATCTTAAAAAATTACATTTCCATTAAATAGAAAAAAATTCACTAAAATTCTTCCTTTTTTGTTATATTTTCAAAAGATAAATTTGCATTACGTAATAAAACCTTCACTAAAGTTATTTTTTTTTGTTATGTGCAATCAAATTGAAACATTTATTCTATGTAGAATAGAAAGTCTTTTGATGTTGCATTTGAAAAGGTTTGTTATTTTTTATATTATGTAAAGATTGACATTTCTTACAATCTTACCCTTCACTTTTGCATTGTAGATTAAATGTTTTACAAGGTTTTTTTGAAGTGAATCGAAGAGCCACAAGCGGAGGCCCTCTCATTCCTTGAAAATATTAAGCTGCTTCATATATAGTATAGAAGTATAGAAGTTTCACGAACCCACAAATTGATTTCAAAGCTATGAAACTTATGGTAAAAATGGTTTTCAAATTTAACAAATGTGACGAACAGGGTAATTTTAATCACCTTCGAAAAGGGAGAGGTTTTATCAAAATATTAAGAAAATTATAAATTACATGTGATTTATGGCTAGAATATATTATGAAAGGCTTCAAACTTTACTTCATAATCCTCCAATCACCCCTAATTTATTGGTTTGGAGTGAATTAAGAGGGATCTTCGGAGATCCCTTCCATCACTTCGAAGTGCAAAAGCGCGGACGTGCATGAAGAGGAGAGAGAAAAAGGGATGCAATGTGTGTCGGCCAAGACGAGAGAGAGAGAGAGAGAGAGAGAGAGAGAGAGAGAGAGAGAGAGAGATTTTGTTCTCGGTGCACTATCGCGTTCAAGCAGGGATTATTGTAAATTCATGAAAGTGGAGAGGAGGAGTGGTGCAGGTTGGATGGGCATGCATGAACAACGGTATATTCAAATGGTAACCAGGACAAGGGTGCAAGCGAGGATGAGGACGTTGCAGTCCAGTGGATGGAGAGGGGCATAGGGTGGTTGGTCGGCGTTGGTGTTCAAGCTCTGCAGGGATGGGAGGAGCAAGGGGAGGATCAACACAGTGAGGACTGGGCAAGGCAGGGAGGCGGAGGAGAACGAGACTGCAAAGGGGTGCAATGCGCAGGCTTGTCACTCTCTCTCTCTCTCTCTCTCTCTCTCTCTCTCTCTCTCCTTCCTTCTCTTGTTTTGAGCCGAAAATTTGCACGTATGAGTTGTGTAGATAAGACAACGGGCATGGGGTTGAGATGGCGGAGCCTCTTTATGTATGTGTGTGTGTTGAAAGCATGCAACAGGTTGGCGTGCTACAGGATAGCCTCAGGTGAACGAAGGGAGGGAAAGGGACGGAAGGTGCAGGCTCAAATGGGAAATGGCATGCATGCATTGCCTCTACGTTGGATCTCAATGTTAAAATGAATTAAGTTTTTAGTGCCAAGCGTTAATTAATTAATGAAAAGCACAATAGAGCCAATTAACCCATGTAATCTTATCACTAAAATTTTAGCCTTGAGATAAGAGTTCGCTTTGAAAGGTAAACCAAAAGGAGAGAGGGCGCTTTGTCAATCTTCCTATGTTTTGTTCCAAGCTGCCTTGTGGAACCACTAGTGGTCCCTCAAAGCACATGTAGTGCTTGAGGTTGATTGTATTTTCTCTTCGGAGTCAACATAACATCTCCGCCGACAATTGTGATTATGGCACAAAAAACAAAGGAGAGAGGACCTAAGGATTGAAAAATCACTTCCTTACCCTCACCATGTACAATTCCTTTTCATGAGATTTCTAGAAGGACATGTACAATTCCTTTTCATGAGATTGCTAGAAGGAAATCTTGAACACTTGGGGCAACCCATATTGACTTGTTAAAACTAACTACAGGGGTACAAAGGCTGATCTCCCTATCGGAAAATGACTCATTTATTGACTTGTTAAAACTAACTATAGGGGTACAAAGGCCGATCTCCCTATCGGAAAATGACTCATTCGACTTCTGTCTAGTCAGGGGAGATTGTCACAAAAGGGAATATATTCAGACATCTGGGAGCCCCCTTGGGGGTGGACGTAACTCACAAAGCAAAGATTTGAGTGGGTGCTTGAAAAAATCAAAACAAAAATGAGTTGGTGGGAGCATGCTCTTCTCCCATTCCCAAGTCGGATAAAAGTGATGAATGCCTTTATGATTCCCTATATTGCCTTCACTAGCCCGCTCCTCAAGATGGCTAAGTGTCATTGGAAAGAGTTCTTAAAACCAATTAAAAGTTTTTTATGGAAAAACAACACGAAATCCTCCAGGCCATGGCAATGGGCCCGGTGGGAATCAATT
Organism: Adiantum capillus-veneris; assembly: GCF_014529385.1. Classification (NCBI taxonomy): domain Eukaryota; kingdom Viridiplantae; phylum Streptophyta; class Polypodiopsida; order Polypodiales; family Pteridaceae; genus Adiantum; species Adiantum capillus-veneris. The sequence goes on from NC_140934.1 coordinate 62,961,096, forward strand.
GCTCGACTGGTGAATCAAGGAGGCTCGGAATTCTCAACCTTGTGGCCCATGCAGAAGGTTCTTGCGCCAAGTTTGTTGTTTCCTTGGCTAAATAGGATCAAGTTTGGGTTGTCATGGTCAGAGATATGATAGAATCAGCTAAACTTGGCTCGGAGGGTGGAAAGTGGAGAGGGGTGGAGGTTCATGACAAACTGTTAGCCCCAGAGTGGTCTACCTTAAGACTGGGGGGCAGCTCGGGAGAATTGATAAGAAAATGCAATAGAGCAGCAGCAGTCTTAAAGTGGGGTGAAGAAGTCAGATACTTCAAGAACTCCATTTTGCATTGGTCCCCCTAGTTGTCAAAAGTTGCAAATCTACCACAAACTCCCTATTGGATTGAGACAGCCAGGAAACTGAATAACAAGGGTCTGAAGCGACTTGGGCACTTCTGGGACAGTGGCAACAAGAGTTGAAAACCATTGACCTTTTGGTTACCCAGTACCAACTCAATAGCTTGGAGTTCTTGCTTGTCCACAAAGTGATGAAGGAGCTTGACAATTTAGTGATGCCAATCTGTGATTCGGAGTTTGACTGGAATGCCTGGACATGGCCGGGAAGCAATCTCTTATGGAAATCCCATCCTAAAAGCATATATTAGGCAATGATGCATAAGAAGAATTAGTCTAGCCCCCTTAACAAGCTGTGGAAAAAGCAATGGCCGGAGGAAAGGTGGCAACAAGTAATGGAGAACATATGGAAGCCAAAGGTTCCACAACACATGAAGGTCTTTCTATGGAAGGTAATTTGGGGTGCTCTACCGACGGGGGTGAAGATTCAGAAGAGAGGGATTGGATTAGATCGATGCTTGGGGTGCAGGATGGCTAGTGAAGATCTGGTCCACCTATTCATGGACTGCCCAACTATCAAAGGCCTCGCAAGGAAAATATGCAAGTGGGTCAAAAGAACATGGAAAATTATTTTCTTCAAGACTGACCTTTTCTGCCCTCCTCGTCAGCACTCAAATCGTCAGATACACGAAAAGGAGGGGTTAATTAAGTGGACACTTGAGTGCCTTGTTTGCTTTCCAAATTTTGTAATTGAACCGTTTTGTGATTGGACACTTGAGTGTCTTGTTTTTTTCCCAAATTTTGGATTTATTTTGTGAAGCTTGAAAAAAAATTGTGAGGTGTTCCTTAAGTAGTTAGCTCATGAGACGAATAAATTTGAGTATATTTTTCTCTGCCAAAATGAGTACTATACAAAGAGATCGATGTTAAGCTTGAAATGTAGCTTTCCAAAAGCAAAGTCTGCACCATTGCTCGCGTTCCCACCCAAGGTCTGCACCCTTGCTCGCCCAGTCCTCGCAGATGCCCGCTCCTCCATACGTTCTCGCTTCCATCCGTGGCGTCATCCTGCACTGCGGAGTCACACAAGAGCCCGAGTAACTCTTGCTCCTGAGAATCTCGAAGCCTGCCCTGCTATAGCAAAGAGCGAGAGACAGGGGATATACGCCTCATTATCTGTTGAATAGCCTTGCTGTGATCCTCACCTGTATGGGTTCACCATTGGAGTCCTATCGAACCCCTCTCCCCATCTCTTTGGACTCGCCCTCAAAGCCGCCATCAGTCTCTCGAAGCACCTGCCATCACTAATGACGGCCACTCCTGTATTAAACGACGCAACAACAAGTCACACCCGTTGACGGAGGCAAAGGGCGCTACCGTGGCCTACTCTGCACCTCCTTGGGACACTGGTCCTCTGCCTCGCAATGCTAATGTGCTTTCTCAGCATCTTCCTGCTGCTGTCTAGTTCCCCCAGCTCGCAGTCACGGAGCAAAGAAATGAGAAACTTTGTCTCCTGCGCTCTTGCTCCTGCGACATACCTCTCTCTCTCAGCACATGTTTTGGCCCAGGACATACCTCGCTACTCACCCCTTCTTGCTTGGCTTCGTACTTGCTTGGTCTCAGTTCCTCGTTGCATGGAGACAGGTCCCGTGCGAAGAAGAACAATCGATAGACGCGTCTCTCTCTCTCTCTCCAACACGTGTCATTTGCAGGAATTTTCTCCTCAAAGCACTGACAGGATCTTGCTAGATTCTCGCTAATTTGACCTACTTACAAAATTGAGGGGACATACTAGCTTTCCTTTTAAAAAAGTTGAAGTTGCCCTCTCAAAAAATTCATTAAAGGCTTATAACTTCTTGTAAACCTTTGCTACTAGATAACTAACTTCAAAAACCTAGTTTTTATGTAATGGAAATGGCCTATGAATATTGAGAATAACCTAATGGAAATGGCCTATGAACATTGAGAATAAAGAAATTAAAAGAATTATAGTGAGCATTTTTATGAGACTACTTTCAGAACATAGAGGGTGAACTTAATTAGCGATAGGAACATAACCATTATAATTAATTAACTTGGCATGAACAATACTTTTGCAAGAGAGAGAATTAGAGAACTCGAGATCAGTTGAGGATCGGATTTATGGGGAGTCGGCAATAGGCTTTTGATAATAGATTCTCCCATAAAGAAAGACTCAGTACAATACAATCTTTGTGTTCCTTGTGACCTAGGTGATGCTATGAAGATGGAAAGCTTCATTCATCACGAGCATAACATAAACTTTGTAAAAGCATTAACCATCCTCGGCCTCAGTCCCAAGGCCTCAAACACCTTCGAAGGTGGAGAGAGCTAGCGGGGAATGATGGTAGAGAAGAGGAAGAAGAATTATTCATAGGAGAAAGAAATAGTTCCTCACTTATCATCACTCTTCTTGCTTAGCATAGCATAATAGCCGTAATGAAAATGGAGAAGATGGAAAGCTTAAGCATTGAAGGATGGATCTTGGTTGGATTTGCATTCCATAGCCAAGAGTGTTGGTGTAGGCTCTTAACTTCTCAACAATCTCTTGGAGAAGGAGATGGAGTTCTTGCACTTTCACAAAGTGAGAATGTGTGAAAAATGAGTGTGTGAGAGGGTGTATATCCCCAAGCATACCCCCAACTTGCCTTGGTCGACCTCTCCTTGTAGCTCAATCTTGAAGCTCATTGGACCCCTCTAAACCTATCACATGCACAATGCATTTCAAGCAACATGGGTAGACTTTGGACAAGTGTCCTCCTTACCCCTTTGAGAGAGAGAGCTTGAAAATATCTAGATATTTGTTGAATTGAACTAGAAGCTCATTGGAACCCTCTTTAGCCTAGCCACTAGGATTCAAGCACACCCACCATGTGGCAGGGAGAGCCTGACATGTGTCCATGTGCCCCTTGAGAAAGGGGTGCCCTTTGGGTGAGTGGGAGGCTAAGTCAAAGTTTCCTCTAACTTTGGGGCTTTCCCACTCCTTTGTAGGGTCTCTTTTTGACTCAAGCACCTTACCCCCCATGCATGGGAAGCTTTTCAAGGACCTCATCAAGCATGAGAAGCACCTCAAGCACCTTAGTTAGAGCAAGCACGCCAAGCACCTCAAGCACCTTATTCAACAAACACCACAAGCGCCTCAATCTTACTTGAAAATTTCAAATCTAAAAAGGGTTGCTGTTTGATGTTCCTTAATAGTCTTTTTGACAGGCATAGAGTGTTGCTAAGCATGTCGACTGAAACAATCCAAGTTTTTTCCCTCGATCAAGTTTCAACTTTTGGCATACCATGCATTTTGAAACACACTCTTGTATGTCCATTTTCATGGTAAGCCAATAGAAGTATATATCTACTCCTCGAAGAGTAGGTTGAATGCCTCTATGCCGCCCCACATACGGAAGAGCATGGTATTCGAACATGAATTTCTCATTGTATGGGTGAGTAGCATATAGCCTATTGCGGTTTAGAAAATCCTCCAAGGTGAATGGTTCTTCTTTCTTCCCTAATTCAAAGGCTGTAATTACATACTTAAAGTCTCAATCAATAGCATACTCATCTATCATGAAAGATAGATCATTGTGAGTTGATATTGACACCACATTTACCCTTGGCTGTCGTGAAAGTGCATCGACCACTTGATTGTGCTTGCCACCAATGTGAGCAGTATGAAATTTAACTTGCGAAAGAAAAATTTTCCCACCTCAAATTTTTTGTCGGAGAGCTTGGTTTGTGTCATGAAGTTCTTGAGGCTTTGTGATCCATTCATAGGATTAATGGAGTCCCCAAGAGATAGTGTTTCCACATGTTTCCACGTTCCTTTTTTCCACCAATTTATGCCCTTGCCTCATCATCTCCTCTTGCTGATCTTGTAAAACATGATAGGGAAGTTTATTAGGCGGTGAGCTTCTTGATAGAAGCTCTATTTCATGGTCATCATCACAAATGGCCTATGAACATTGAGAATAGTGAAATTAAGAGTACTATAGTGAGCATTTATATGAGACTACTTTGAGACCATAGAGGGTGAACTTAATTAGCGGTAGCAACATAATACTTTGCAAGAGAGATATTTAGAGAAGTTGACAATAGTTGAGGACCAGATTTATGTGGAGCCGGTCCCCCCTCCAATAGGCTTTTGTATTATAGATTCTCCCATAAAGAGAGGCTTGGTACAATACAATCCTTGTGTTCCTTGTGACCTAGGTGATGCTATGAAGATGGAAAGCTTCATGCATCACGAGCATAATATAAACTTTGTAAAAGCATTAACCATCTTGGGCCTCGGTCGCAAGGCCTCAAACACCTTCGAAGGTGGAGAGAGCTAGCAGGGAATGAGGGTAGGGAAGAGGAAGAAGAATCATTCATAGGAGAAAGAAATAGTTCCTTACTTATCATCACTCTTCTTGCTTAGCAAAGCATAATAGCATAGTAATGAAAATGGATAAGATGGAAAGCTTAAGCATTGAAGCATGGATCTTGGTTGGATTTGCATTCCATAGCCAAGAGTGTTGGTGTAAGCCCTCAACTTCTTAACAATCTCTTGGAGAAGGAGATGGAGATCTTGCACTTTCACAAAGTGAGAATGTGTGAAAAATGAGGGTGTAAGAGGGTGTATATACCCAAGCACACCCCCAACTTGCCTTGGTCGACCCCTCCTTGTAGCTCAATCTTGAAGCCTATTGGACCCCTCTAAACCTAGCCAATCACATGCACAATGCCTTTGAAGCAACATGGGTAGTCTTTGGACAAGTATCCTCCTTACCCCTTTGAGAGAAAGAGCTTGAAAATATCTAGATATTTGTTGAATTGAACTAGAAGCTCATTGGAACCCTCTTTAGCCCATCCAATAGGATTCAAGCACACCATATGGCTAAACATGGGGAGAGCCTGACATGTGTCCATGTGCCCCTTGAGAAAGGGGTGCCGTTTGGGTGAGTGGGAGGTTAAGTGAAAGATTCCCCTAACTTTGGGGCTTTCCCCCTCGTTTGTAGGATATCTTTTTGACTCAAGCCCCTCAAGCACCTTACCGCCCATGCATGGGAAGCTTCTCAAGAACCATACTCATCAAGCATGACAAGCACCTCAAGGACGTTAGTCAGCAAGTGCGACAAGAACCTTAACACTAGGTTGGTAATGGGACACTTTTATGTCGTGTTAAGTGACCATTTTCCTTGAATTATGTCAAGAGTTTCAAAATGGATTTTGAGGTGCTATCTGTCTAGAAAGTTGTCTCATGAGTTGAAAAAAACTCGACATTTTTTTGGAATATCAATTCCGACTTTAACCTTGTCCTTGCACAACATTTCACAACCTAAACTGTGTGAAAAAACGGGTCTTGTTTTTGGCTTTTTTCAACTTTTTGCAACTATAACACTCTAGAATTCATGTTTGTGAGGTCTATAATTCTAGAGAACTATCTTTAGTAGTCCTCAACATGTCCTGATGCTTCTAGGGAGAAATAAATGTTAAAGTTGTAAGTATGACCAAATTACAAAAATTGTCAAATGCTGTTTTTTAGCCAATTTTAGCTCTTCTATGATTTTTTTGGGGCACCTAATACCCTATTTTTCATAGTAGACAACGATGGTTGATTTTTTCAATTATAGAAGAAAACGAAACATTCTAGTATATCAAGTATAGCTTTTTCAATATTGTTAGTTTCTTGTGACAACTACATGCATTTTGTAGGTAGTAACCATATCTAGTCATAAGGATCAAATTTGGCTAGATATTGAATAGTTTCTATGGGTTTCTACAACTCATATTGCTGAACCCAGTTTTTTCATGTTTGCTGTATTTAGCACTTCATCTTTGTCCCCAAGATTCACCTTGGTAAGAGATGTATTATTCTTTTGACATGCTCCATGGCTCCTTATGAGCCTAAAGGACAATGGGGAACTAAGAAAAGATTCATATATTATTTGTATTGAGCGTGGCTATAGAAACTTTGATGATAGGTTTGCAGAATGGTAAAAATTTAACTTTTTTGTACCTATTTCTTTTGGCAAAAAAGAAAAAGTGAGTGAGAAGCAATCATATGTTCTGATCACCAACCCATTGAAGTTAACTAGGGAATTTTCTCTCAAGTCCTACAAAAATCCCTAATCTTATTTTTATGCAACAAAACGTAAGAAATGACTGTTTTGATGAAAATGTACTGGTCCATCAACTTTTGGAGGCTTGGTGTGACCAAAAGATGAGAAATTTTACAAGTTTCTTATTTTTTCCATGTGTAGTAGGCCTTGAACTATAACCTCATGAAGGATTTTACAAAATGAGTGGATCTACTATGGTTTTGGAGGTTTTTTTCAAAACACTGAAAGGACACTTTTATGTCCTGTTAGGTTACCAACCTAGTGTTAAGCACCTTAGTCAACAAGCATGACAAACACCGCAAGCACCTTACTCATCAAGCAGGACAAGCAGCTTAGTCAACAAGCACGACAAGCATCTGAAGCTTGGGTCGGGTTCCCATATCAATCTCAACCCTAGCTTGCCTAAGGTCCTAGGTCTAAGGACCTTAGACACTAACCTTTGGAGGTCTTTAATAAAGCTAGCCCTAAGGTCTTTTAGACTCCATTAGATGCATGTTTATCATTGATAGACTACCTCCTTTTGGACCCCTATTGAGATGTAACCATCTCTCATCTTGGTCCCCTATTGAGATAAGTCTAGAAGCACTTATTGCACATTTCTCTTTGTTAGACCGTCTCCTTTTGGACCCGTACTAAGATGCAACCATTTCTCCTTTTGGTTCCCTATTGAGATAGGTCTAGAAGCACCTATCTATATGCTAATTCTTGTTCCCCTTTTATCTTCCCATATTAAATGATCAGCTTTAATATGAGAAAATCATTTGGTAAAGTTAGATATTATATTTTATGACATTTTATAGCTACTAATTTTTTAACTAACTATTGAGAGTATTGAATTAAAAAAACTTTTAAAAAGACCTACTAAATGTAGTAGGCAAAAAAAGTTGCAATCTTGAAAATGCTTACAAGAAGTCAAATCTTGAGATTTCAAAACTTGCTTCAAAGAAAAGGTTTTTTTTTTTTTCAAAAATCATAATTGTGAGTGAATTATGTTAGTATAACCAAAAAGTTATAAATTCAAGTCATGCTTGAGCCGAGCCATGACGTCTCCTAAGTAATCATAGGTATATCAACTGACAGGGGACCCACCCCACGACACATATTAAGAGACCTCTACTTTAACAATGAGCATCCATTGCGGCATCAATAGCCCTAATCCATGCATCAAAGTTCATGCGTTTCCTTATGGCGGTAAACGCTTCCTTGCTTTTTTGTAGATCTCAGAGAATCTAGCAGTTTCTACGGCGTTCTCAAACACTCGACAGTTCCTTGCCTTCCACAAGTGTTTCAAGTAGTAGAATTTGATGACGTGTATGCCGAACCATTCTTCCATGTCTTTTGCACCCATTTGCAAAGCTTTCATTCGAGGTGTTGCAAGAGCGAATCACACCACCCATAAAGTACATGCATCACAACCTAGATCAACATAGTGTCAATCGAGGACACATATGACATGATAAGCGCACAGGGGGCAATCTCTTCAGCTTGTCAGGCTGAGACCATCCCACGCATACAACACTCTGGAAGGCCAACTAAACGACAATCTAGAATCTCACTACTCTCAACTACACCACCCAACCCACATACACACAGACGGAAGGAAACTCACTAAACCATACGAGAACGTACAAAACTTAAGGAACACCATCCACTCACTAGGATACACCTGTCTCAAAGCCTCTACACTCAAAACCCTCGCTCTAAACCCATCTACAAAAAACACATATAAAGACAGAGTAGAATTTTGAAATGCCCGAAACTGGAATCTATGAGTACCTATGTGTAGCTTATGTCGCTACGATTCTACAGACTGCTTACACGCAAAAAAACAAAAATCGTTTGATACACTTACAACCACAAATAACTCATAGGTGCATCAACGCGTGGGCTTTGTATCGCATGGAATGCTTGGCATTGTCGCGTAGCTCTCATCGAGCCTACAACACCAGTGCAATCGGATCTCCAATGCAATGAGCGAGCCGGGTGTAGTGTGAGGATGAAGCTCACACTTACTCTCTTTCTCTCTCACACATATTAGACGGCAACATTAAACTTCAATTATGATTAAGTGTATTTACAAAAGTGACCTAGGTACCTTATAATACTAAGGCTACCTTAGGTTAACCAAAAATAGAGTTTGAGGGGTCAAATGGCTTGGTATTTACAATCTAGAATTACCATTGCACCCCGTCTTCTCTGCAACTGGACTACCTACTTATTACAAATGATGTTTATAACCATAATCCTCAACATTCCATAACTCTCAAAAAATAAGGCTTTGTTGAGTTATGTTGTGTTGTTGACCTAGTGCTCAACACTCCCCCCCCCCCCCCCCCCCCCCCTCCGAATTCATGTCGTCCTTGACATGGCCTGATTGTCGATGTCGGTGCAGCCTTTGTTGTTGCTTTGCTGATGTAAAGAAAGTATAGGATGTAGCCTTTGGACGAGCTCATCCTATTTGTCCAATCTGACGTTGATAGTTTTCACATGATTAAGGAAAATCATAATTGATGTGATGAACATTTGTCAATTTTTTGTCTTTCTCATTTTCAAAAAAAACTTCTACAATTTGTAGAATTGAGTGATTGACTTTGAGATCTTGTGAACCAATGACAAATTTGTAAGGATTCTGTAGAAATTTTGGAGCTAAACCCTCAACTTCTTTAGGCCAAGTTGGACTCTAATACAGTGTCTGTCTGGTGAGATTGAATCTGGGAGATAATTTTTTCTGACTTGAGGTTCAAAACGCATATCTAGCATTCTATCTGCCTCATCAAGGACAATATTTTGAGATCCTCTTATTACTTTTGTGTCTGCTCTTCTTCATTGGTGACTCCTTTGTTCCTGCATCAAGGTGATCAAAGTTGCGTTTGCCACTGTTAGCTTTTGTGTGGTGTGTAAATCCTTATACTACTTTAACTTGATACATGACTTAATTAAAGCCCGACAAACCCCACCTAGTTCCTCAAGTTAGTAACTTGCTTCAAAAGGGCTTTATCCGACATCATTTTCTATAGATGACCATCTATGAGCTATCATAGTCCATTTGCCCCCAAAATTCATATACATGATGTACAGGGTATATAGATGGCTATCATGGCGTCAAATTTGAATAAATTGTATCTTTGGCTAGGGGTTAGACTCTTTTTTTTTTTGAACCCTTAGCTTGTATTCTCTATTCATAGCCTCCCGACAAAGTTAAGCTTGATTTGGACTTGCATTTGGCTTTCCAAGATTAATCTTTTTGAATTTCAATCTTGAGAATGAATGATGGGCATCTATCGCACCTTTTGGCTGCCAAACACATGGAGAACCAATGATGATGACCAAAGTTGGGCTTGATGCCTGGTTGCTCCTATAGACATTTATCGTAATAGATGATTGAACTATCATTTTTGCCCCTTTGTTTGTTAGGCTTCATTAAATCACATACAAGGTAGAAGATTTACAGTATAAAGATCTACTTATTATATACGGCCTTATAGTCGCGTGAAGTGTCTGATGGCAACTTTACACTTGATGGGTGCTTTCGTTTAGTCACATCACCAACTTCTTTTGTCCTTGTAGTCCATCTTGGATTTTTATGACCATTCTCAGTCATGTTTGGCCTCATTTTCCTGTTCCTTCTTCTCTTTGTACTGCTTGGCGATTATGGATTTTTTTTTTCTCAAGAAAATCTCAAAAAATAACTAAAGAAAACCAAAAATCAGCTCAACTTAAAGCAAAATCAGTCTAATAGAATTCTAAAAACTATGTACACTATACACATGTCCTTAGGGGCTCATATATGGCTTTTGTCCCCGTACTCCTCTTCTAATGCTATTATGAGGGCATATACTCTGAATTTTGTCAAAAAATGTCACAATCAAAGGCAAAAATTCAATACAACTCACAAAACATTTCCCTCTAATATTCATATATTAGGTCCGCATTTAGAATGCCCCCCCCCCCCCCCCCCCCCCCCCCCCCCCCCCCTATTTGGAGTCATCCTTGATGTCACGGTATCGCCAAGGGTATGTGTCGTGCTTGGGCAATCAAAAAGTGTGCATATATAACTTTCTTCATTGGCGTCTCTGACTTGATTCTAACCTCTTTGTGCTTGAATCAACTTCTTTGAAACCCAAATCTGATTTGCGAAAGCTTGCGAATTTATGTTTCTCTTAGATGTTCTTGCAGGCTTCGGCTGTTTTTCTGTTGGCATTGGATCTTGTGATTTTTCATCAGACATCTTCATCTTCTTGATCCATATCTGCTTTTGGCCAATCTTGCTCTTAGGTATCCTGATTTAAACTTTTTGGTTCAGACTTGTCGTTCTTTTCTTTTGGACTTATTTGGTTGTTACGAAAGCTGCTAGTGACGGTGATGACCTGAGTTGCTAGTAGGGAATGTCACAAGCATCATCACTATCACTGTTATCCTCAGCAAGGTTGCATTCTAGAACTTTTCCTGTGTGGTTTGGCTAGTTATGGAAAGTTACTCTTTTTTTTCTCTTGGATTGTTGTTTCTGAGATACACATCCACACTTCTTTAGGCTTACCCAACCATGCTGGAAGTTCTGATCCTGCTACAGTAGCCGAATCGAACTCCTCCATAGGTGTTCTTGTCACATCCCTATAACTATGGCCCTTCCGATTTATCCTTGTCGTGGTTTCCATATGTCTCAGGTAGATATAGTCATAACCCCAGTCCTAGACCATTTTCAATTGTCGCATGAATGGTCTTCCTAGAAGGATGTCATAGTTGTTCTTCTTGCCAAAGTTAACAATAGCAAAGGTTTGCTCATATTCAATGCCACAAGAAGTAACAAATGATTTTTCTAGCTAGCAGTCCATGGGCCTTTTCATGTGTTCGTCTGCAAGATGCAGTTTCATCCTAGTAGCCCTCATTGCTAGTTCTCCCCATTTTTTATAGGCCTCTTTTGTTGCGATGGCAACACCAACTCCACTGTCAAGGATTGCCATGGTTTTTACATCTTGGAATTCCACGAGAACAGTGGTGTTCCCATCTTCTCCTTCAATACTCGCCTACCTTGTTTAGTGGCACTGGCCTAGTGTTTAGTTGATGCACTTCTAGCTCTTTAATCCCTTCCTCGATTTGAGTCATTGGTTTTTTAACTCCAAATTTCTCTAGGCATTTTCCCACAGTAGCCAACATGTTTGGTCATATTCTGAGCAACTCAACTAAGGTTATTGTACAGGTGACTGGGGTAGATAGAATATCTATCAGCCCTTTTGAATCGATGACCCTGTTGGGAGACAATCTCTGTGATGGGATTGCAATAACATCAGACTTGGCCTCGTGCTCTCCCGTATAGAACGGTTGTGTTTTTAGAAAATGGGGTTGACTTTCCATAGACTATACGGATCCTTTGTCTCCCCAAAACGATTCCACTTCTAGATTCATTTGATATACAGTCTCAAATTCCTCTATTGGTGGAAGAGACACTCCTCTTCAATCACCCGTTTGGTTTACTCGTGTGCTTATTTGACTTTCTTCATTGGCCTCTCTGACTTGTTCCCACAATTCATCAAGACCATCTATTTCTTTACCAATGTAATATCTAATGTCTAGTAACTTGTATGTAGCGGAAAATAACATAGACATAGCGAGCATTTCATTAGAATAGATTCCTAATGAGCATAGCAAGAGTGCTTGGATGGAGAGAGAGCAACAAAAGCATAACACCTAGTTAGATAGGCATGAACAATACTTCAAAAAGAGAGAGAAATTAAGCTATTGACAACGATTGAGGACCGGATTTACATGGAGCCGGTACCCCCTCCAAAAGGCTTTGTATTATAGGTTTCCCCCATCAACGGAGACATTTTACAATACAATACTTTGTGTTCCTTCAATAACTTGCTGGTGCATTGAATAGGAAGCTTCAAGCACCAAGCTCACACTTGTAAAACACAACATCAATTCCCTCACAGTCTCAGACCCAAGACCTCACACACCTTTGAAGATGGTGAGAGCTAGCGGGGTATGAGAGTAGATTGAGAGGAAGAAGAAGTATTCTTACGAGAAAGAAGTATGTCTCCTCACATAATCACTCATAATAGATTAGCATAGCTTAGTAATTAGCATGGTAGAGGATATGAGCATGCACTGGAGCTTGGCTCTTGGTTGGATTTGCATCACAAAGCCAAGATTTGTTGGTGTAGGCCTCCCTTCTCACAAGCTTGGAGTAGATAATGAGCTTTCCATTAAAGCTTGAGAAGAAGAGAGGGTCTTCTTTAATTCACACATGAGATTGTGTGAGTGTGTAAGTGATAATGCCTTGCAAAAATCAGCCCCCTCTCTCTCTTGGTCAACCCCTCTTGCTTTTTACTCATGCTGGTATCCCATTGGACCCTGCAAAGCTTAGCCAATGATAATTAAGAAGCATAAGTGATAGAGTAGTGATATATGTCCCTCTTTCCCCTTTTGTGAGAGATTTAGGTAATTAAATAATGCAATTAAACTCTCACTGGACCCCTTAGTCTTCTGGCCAATAGGAATCAGGCAAGCCATCTGGCTACTGAATGCTCATTGAACCCCTTGGGAGACTGTCCAATAGTCTTCTAGAGAGCTTAATTTCTATTAGTCTTTTATCAAGTGTTTTTAAATGAATTAAACTAGATTTAACTCTAGCCTAATTCTCATTGGTCCACCTCTATGGCCATCCAATAGGATTTGAATGCACCTTGGGGGCAATTGGGCTAGGCAGTTGACATGTGTCCCCTATTCCCTTTGTGTAAAGGGACCTTGCTAGAGTGTGTGTGTGTGTTTCTCTCTCATCCCCTACTAAAAGGGCTCACCCCTCAAGGATAGGGATGTGGGAAGACTTTTGAGTCTTCCCACAAGCATCCAATTTACCAAGAGATTGACCATTGACATAACCTTTGAATTTTGTAACCTTAGAATTTTGGAAGTCTTAATGGGATGAACCTTAGGGTCTTTGAATCCCATTGTTGCACATTGCTCTTTTGCAAATGGCCCCCCTCCTCCTTTGGATCCCTAGTGTGACCGGTTTGCTAGCCTAACCAATATTCTAGCCTTTTCTCCCCTGGTACTTCCCCATATTAAATGATCAGTTTAACATGAGAAAATCATTTAGGAGAGTTAGATATTAGTTATTATGACATTACCTTCTCTTGAAATCATAGTCGTCTTTGACTATGAGGTAGAGAAGATCAAGCCTATTCATTAGTCCTTTTTCTAGCGGGCAGAGGATCCCTATTTTACCCTACGACATCGTTCCAAAATGGATGACTAATGCATTTGGCGCTTGAGAGCCTAAGATGCCGCAAGCATGTATTTACTCTTCTAAAAGCCGCTACGTGATCTCTCAAAACTTTATCTCCAGCGTAGTTCATTTTTACCCATTTTTGGATTTGGGATGGTCTAACTTGTCGATTGTTTACAGGTCTTCCATTATGCCTAGGTTCTTCTTCAAAATTGTTCTGTTGGAGATGGGTCCTTGAGAGGGCATTCATGCAATCTCTATGATCACTTCAACTCTCGTTATCGATCTAGAAGGGAATCCAGGTGGCTCCCTTTTTGGACTTATTGTAGGAATTCTTGTGTTTGGTGGAAGTATCTGTGGTCCTTCACTAGCGAAATATCCACCTATGTCTAATGAATTCCAAGGTTTTGTGCTTTCTACAACTCTGTATTCTTGTCCATACTTGTCCCCAACTATAGACTTCCATTGATAGTCGACTCCGTATGTATAGACATATAAGAGCTTGTAATATGTCAGCTCTTCTGGGTATGTCTCTAAGCACCTATAAAGGTTGAACTCACTCTCTTCAATGTATCTATATAGTCCTAGCTGAGTCTGACTCTAAAGAGAGCATGATCTTTGGGCTTAACAGCTCTAGCTTGATGTAAGAAGGCTTTAACCCCTTTGTTTAGGTGCTTTGGTTAGGGAAAAGTCAAAACTATGTCCAAAACCATGACCATTTTCTCACAATTCTCTAAAAAATTGTCGATTTTAGACACGCCTAACTTTCGGATGAATTTGGAGGTCTTGAATGATGTTTTTTGGGCACTGACCAACAATAAATGACCCCGTAGATTTTTGTTTAGTGTTTACACAAAATGCAATGGAAATGGCCGATGCACTTTGAGAATAGCGGAATTAAGAAAATTAGAGTGAGCATTTTTATGAGAGTACTTTGAAAACATAAAGGGTGAACTTAACTAACAGTAGCAACATAACCACTATACTTAATTAACTTGGCATGAGAATGATTTTTCAAGAGAGAGAGAGAGCATTAGAGAACTTGACAACAGTTGAGGACCAAATTTATGTAGAGCCGGTCCCCTCTCCAATAGGCTTTTGTATTATAGATTCTCCCATAAAGAGAGACTTGGTATAATACAATCTTTGTGTTCCTTGTGACCTTGGTGATGCTATGAAGATGGAAAGCTTCATACATCATGAGCATAACATAAAATTTGTAAAAGCATTAACCATCCATAGCCTCAGTCCCAAGGGCTCAAACACCTTCAAAGGTGAAGAGAGCTAGCGGGGAATGAAGGTAAGGAAGAGGAAGAAGAAACATTCATAGGAGAAAGAAATAGTTCCTCACTTATCATCACTCTTCTTGCTAGCACACATAATAGCATAGTAATGAATATGGAGAAGATGGAAAGCTTAAGCATTGAAGCATGGCTCTTGGTTGGATTTTTATTCCATAGCCAAGAGTGTTGGTGTAGGCACTCAACCTCTCAACAATCTTGGAGAAGGAGATGGAGCTCCTCCACTTTCAACAAGTGAGAATATTTGAAAAAAATGAGTGTGTGAGAGGCGTATATACCCCAGCATACCCCTTGATTTCTTTGGGCGAGCCCTCCTTTTTGCTCAAGCCTGAAGTTCATTGGACCCCTCTCCCCCTAGCCAATAACGTGCACCATGCATTTCAAGCACATGGGTAGTCTCTGGACAAGTGTCCTCCTTACCCCTTGGAGAGAGGGAGCTTGAAAATATCTAGATATTTGTTGAATTGAACTAGAAGCTCATTGGACCGCTCTTTAGCCCAGCCAATAGGATTCAAGCACACCATGTGGCTAAGCATATGGAGAGTCTGACATGTGTCCCATGTGCCCCTTGAGAAAGGGGGTACTCTTTGGGTGAGTGGGAGGTTAAGTCAAAGATTCCCCTAGCTTTGGGGATTTTCCCCCTCCTTTGTAGGGTCTCATTTTTACTCAATCACCTTACCCCCCATACATAAAAAGATTCTCAAGCACCATGCTCATCAAGCATGGCAAACACCTCAAGCACCTTAGTCATCAAGCACGCCAAGCACCTCAAGATTAGGTCGGGTTCCCACCTCAAGCTCACCACCTCAGCCCTAGCTTGCATAAGGTCAAAGGACTTTTAACACTAACCTTTGGAGGTATTTAATGAAGCTAACCCTAAGGTCTTTTAAGCTCCATTAGTTGCACGTTGCTCTTTGATAGAGTATCTCCTTTTGGACACTTATTGAGATGTAACCATCTCTCCTCTTGGTCCCCTATTGAGATAAGTTTAGAAGCACTTAGTACACATTGCTCTTTGGTAGACCATCTCCTTTTGGACCCCTATTGAGATGCAACCATCTCTCCTTTATGGTCCCCTGCTGAGATAGGTCTAGAAGCACATGTCTCTATTCTAACTCTTGTTCCCTTTTATCTTCCCATAATAAATGATCAGTTTAATATGAGAAAATCATTTGGTAAAGTTAGATATTAGATTTTATGACATTATGTCTCTCTTGAAATCATAGTCGTCTTGGATTATGAGGTAGAGAAGATAAATCCTAGTCATTAGTCCATGTTTCTTAGCGGGTAGAGGATCCCTTTGTACCCTAGGATATCATTCCAATATGGATGACTAATCCATTTGGTGCTTGGGAGACTTATATGCCACAAGCATGTCTGATCTTTTTTCCATATCATACTTCCAAGTAGAATGACAAGTTCTACTTGGTGTTTGGGAGACGGTGTCACCACAAACATGATCCTAAGCATGCATACTATTTAGATTTGTGCACAATAAAAAGAGAGCTAGTCTTATAAGACAAAAACACTATTCTTTTAAAATGCATTTTTATATGCTTACTTTAAGGCATCATTGTAACCATTGACAAGGTTCATATTATCCTTAAGCTGGATTCCTTGCATCCATTTAGCATCTTTAAAAGAATAATTGTTTAACTTAATAAGATAACGTCAGATAATCTTACCATTTCTTAATACCCTGTCTTCATGTCCTAGGATAGACTCAGATTGAAGTTCTTCTCCTTGATCTTTGATTTTTGGAGGGTCTACAACTATTGATGCTTTTGGTGGCGCTCCTTTGTAAGCCTTATGTAGGCTCTCATGGAAAACATTGTGCATGAGCCAATGGTTGGGCAACTTTAATTGATAATCCATCTCATTGATTGGCTTAAGAATTTAAAAAGGACCATAGTATCTTTTTGCTAGTTTAGCATAATACTCTTGATGGCCCGTAGGATTCTTGTCGTAGTATGCCTTAGACGAGCCTTGAGAACTTTAAAGCAAGACCCAATCATTTTCCTTAAAGGTTAAGGCTCTTCTGTGCTTATTAGCAGCAGCCCTTTTTGCCTTTGATTGAGAAGGATATAACCTCTTTAATCTTTGGAAAATATTCTTGTGAGTCTTGGCTATATTCATCAGTAGCAAAGATCTTCCCATGTACTTTAAGTAGTAAGGGACTTTTGGATCTTCCCTCTTGAACCTCAAAAGGTGCTTTCCCCATAGAAGTATGATGTCATTGTATTCATACTCTATAAGAGGTTGGTACTTCTGTCATTGAGAACGTTGATCTACTTCCAAGACAAAGGCTTTTAGTAGATTCAAGAATCATTAGATTAGTTATTTCACTTTGGTCATCCGTTTGTGGATGATGGGATGAACGAGAAATTTAATCTACTTCCTAGATTCTCAAAGAGACCCTTCTAGAAATTATTGGTCACTCTTTGATCTTTGTCCGACACTATGGATGGTGGCAAGCCATGATGCTTGAAAATTTGAGATCTGAAGAGGGTTTCCATTTGGTGTGTCTTAATAGTCTTTTTTACAGGTACATAGTGTGTTTTCTTGTTAAGCCTGTCGATTGAAACAATCCAAGTTGCTTCCCTCAATCAAATTTCAACTTTTGGTATACCAAGCATTTTGAAACATACTCTTGTATGTCTACTTTTCATGGTTGAACAACATAAATACATTTCTACTCCTCGAAGAGTAGATTATGGAATCCCTCTTTGCCCGGGATAAGGATTCATACATGACTTTCTTATTGTATGGGTGAGTAATATATAGCCTATTACTATTTGGAAGATAACCATTCTCCAAGGTGAATGGTTCTTTTTCTTACCTAATACAAAGGTTGTCATCAAGTACTTAAAGTCTCGGTCAGTATCATAAAAGATAGATCATTGTGAGTTGCTATAGACACCACATTTACCCTTGGCTATTGTGAAAGTGCATCGACCACTTGATTGTACTTGCCAACAATGTGAGCAATATGAAATTTTAATTGCGAAAGAAAATTTTCCCACTTCATTTGTTTTTCAGAGAGCTTGGTTTGCATCATGAAGTTCTTGAGTCTTGTGATCCATTCATACGATGAATGGAGTCCCCAAGAGATAGTGTTTCCACGTGTCTAGGGCATATATGACAACTAGTAGCTCTTTTTCATATTTGTTTAATACTCGCTTATTGGAGTTGAGTCTTTGACACTCATATGTTATGGCATGTCCTTCTTGTAGCAAAATATCTCCAAGGTAATCACCACAAGCATCACATTGGACCTCAAATGGATTTTAGAGATCTAGTAGTGTGAGCACAAGTTGAGAGATAAGCTTCTTCTTAAGCTTCTCAAAAGCTTCTTGCACTTTTGCAGTCCATGGATACTTAACGTTCTTTTTTGTTAACTCATATAATGGGCTTGCTAATAGCGAGAGTTTTTTCTATGAAGCATCTATAGTATGCACACATACCTCTAAAGCTTCGTACCTCATGTAGATTCGTAAGATTGACCATCCTTTTATTACCCCTAACTTTGTTGGATCCATACAGGTGCCATCTTTAGAGATAATGTGACCTAAATATTGAATCTTTTGTAGGAAAAATTCAATTTTCTTTTGATTAATGAAAAACTTATTCTCTCTCACAACTTGAAAGATTACATGGAGGTGTCGCTTGTACTCCTCAAGAGAATTCAAATGGCCTAAAGATTTTGGTCCATCATGAGTCTGAATGCATGCGGAGCATTTGTCAGGCCAAAACTTGTAGCTTATCAAGTAGATCTTCTACCCACGGCATGGGAAATCTTTTTGTTTATAATGATCCTATTTAGTACTCTATAGTTGACACACATACGATATGTGCCATATTTCTTTTGCACTAAAAGTACTGGTGAATAGAATGGAGAGGAGCTAGGCCTCACCATCCCATTTTCCACCAATTCATGCACTTGCCTCATGATCTCCTCTTTTGAGCTTGTGAAACTCAATAAGGAGGTTATTAGGTGGTGAGCTTCCTAGTAGAAGCTCTATTGCATGGTCATCATCCCCTCCTTTTGGAGGTAGCTCACTAGAGATGTCATTTATGAAAACATCTTGGAATCCATTTAGGAAATTAGACAACTCTATTTCCTCTTGATTTCCTTTATTGCTACTTGTGAAAACATTGGAATCATTTATAGATTCTCCAACAAAAATCATATACGCAGAAGTAGAGTTTTTCATGGACTTATCAAAAGCAAGTGTATTTACCAGGGATATGATGTTCTTTGACTCATTAGCATCTATGTACATGCTCTTTTTCCTGTAGGTGAAGTACATTCTCCTTTTAGGAAACTTCATGTTGATAACCATGCGGTTAAACCATGTTTCCCCAAGGATAACATCCTCATGTTTGAGAGGGGAGATGAAGAAATCCTCATTGTCCACATAACTTTGGACATGAAGCCTCAATTTTCCAATTAAGGGAGTAACTGCGATATCTTGTCCCTTGATAGCTCCCCTGGATTTCAATGTATTTCCCATCTCGTGGGCTTGTATGCCTAGCTTGGTGGTCAACTCCGTGGATATGAAGTTGTGAGTTGAATTAGGGTCAAACAAAATGAAGGCATCATGCTCTTGCATCTTTCCCCAAGCATAGGAAAGGAGAAATACTTGGCAATGAGCATCCTATTTTGGAGCTTCAACCATAGAGGCTCTAGGAGGCTCATTGTGCACATTTCTTTGGGGGCAGGCATGATAGGCCTATCCTTGCTCCCCGCACTTAAAGCATTTGTGGTCCTTACAAAAAGCTTCTAGCTCTTTAGGAGAGAGTTTATATTTACCTTTGTAAAATCCCTTCTCCTTGGACCGATTGTTGTTCAAATTTACTTGGGAAGAGTTTTGGGTATTGTTCTTCCCCTTTGCTTCATTTCGGTCCCTAGTTTCCGTAGGCATAAAAGTCCTTTTAGCCCCTTGTTGAAAATTGATTTGTGAAGTGACCATAGTATGGTGAATCACTTCAATGATAGTCCTAGGCCTTGAGAGTTGACATACTCAGCCATACCTTCAGGTAGTCTCGCACAAAATTATTGTTTTTTCTCGGCAAAGTCATGGAGCTACTCTGGAGCTTTGTTTTGATAAAAAAACTTTTTGAATACGATACCAGAAGCTCAAGTTATGGCCAAAACTTTTTTTTTTTGACTCAATCTATGCCTAGAGACTTTATACGCGTATAATGTTTCCTGACTCAGATTTTCTCCAAACTTAAATTGTAGACTCCCCTTGATGTCTTCTACCCACTGCAAATCTCAGTTGTGATTTTGACCTTTATTTTGACACTTGAGACATTATACACGTATAATGTATTTTGTGATAGAATGAGGTGACTTTTATCCCAATAATTCCTTGTCACTCAAGCAGCTCTCAACAACTTTCAAAATTTAATTTGGACATTTTTTGGGCATGTGATGATCAATACAAGCATGAATCTATCCAGATCTGTCTTCTGGCCTTTACAGGATCAAATGAGCTCCAAATGCAATGACATTTTGGCTAGGGACTTCTTTTATGCTCTAGGACAATGAGGTATGCCCAAATGTTTGTTTTGACCCAGATTTGGCCACTAAGACATTATACGCGTAAAATGCCTTTTGGCTCAGAATGACATGAAATTTTGCAAACAGGTTTAAAACATCATTTCCAACCCTCCTATGTGGTCAAAATTGAAATTTGACTTTCAGATCTTGGCATGAGACATTATATGCGTATAAAGTCTATGTGCTCAAATTTTGACAAAATTTGATATGTGAGCTTGTCTTGTGGTGCTTAACACAATGGTATGCTCAGATCTCAATTTTGGTCCTTAAAAGTGCCCTTTAGACATTATACACGTAAAGGTGTCTAATTGATCAAAATGAAGTGAACTTTAGTCCAGAGGTTCTCTCTATACTGGCAACTCACATCAAGTTTCAAAACTTAATTTTGACACTTTTTAGATGCATCTTATGGTCTTTGCAAGCCCAAAAATGCTTCAAATTTGATGAAATTTGGCCTATATGCTTCCTAAATGCTGTAGATCACAAGGGTACACTCATATGTAACTGTTGATCTCATATCTTCCCTCTAAGACATCATATGCGTATGATGTTTCTACCAGAGGTGCCCCTTGATGTGTAGAACAAGAATATGTGCTCACATCAAATTTTGGATGTCAAAAGTACACAAAATCATCACTTTTCATAAGGAAATCCCAACAAGGGTAAAATATCCCCAATTTTCAATCTATAAGCCCAAATGCTATGAAATTTGGTGTATGTGCTCAACACAACACGTAGAAGATGGGTATAATGTCAAAAATTGATTTTGGCTGCTAGAATCACCCTTTAGACATCATACATGTATGATGTTTGCTGAAGAATTTTTGGACAAAATTCATCACAAGCATTCTCAAGTCTCTAGCACTAGTTTTCAAGCACTTCTACCAATTTTTATGAAAAAATGTGCTCAGAATCACAAGTTTTTTCTATTTTTCGTTTCAAACACTCCGTCTTTTGTCTTTTGGGTATCAAGAGTTGGTCAAAACTCTAGTCTCAAGGTATACTTAGGGTAAAACCCCCCTTTTGAACACTCTAATGTAGTCAGATTTTTCAAATTTGGTCTCTAGATGCCCCTTGAGACATCATAGACGTATGATGTCCAAGTTTATAGAATTGCAGTTTTTGTTCAAAGAACCCTTGCAGATGCTCTCTTATATGCTCAACATTGATGAGTCATGCAAAAACGTCCACAAAAAGATGTTTATTGCTTTTTTTTTTCTCAAAAGCAGTCTTTTTAGAGATTCTAAATGCAAACAAGAACTTCAACAAATAAATCAATAGTGAATAGCTCTAATCAAATCACTTACCTAAAGCTACTCCTACACATCGTATGGGGTTTTGCATCTATGAGTAAAAAAACACTTCAATACCACACACGGACTAGCAAAGCTTTTATCACCTCACAAAGATCTCAACCACCAGCAACTACTCTAATCTACAGATCCTAACTAAACCTATCTAGTCGTAGACCCTCGTCAAGACACACGCTTCCTGGCTATCCACTTGATCTCGGAATAACCTCTTTCGGATCCACTTAAGAAACATGCTTTCTTTAGCCAAAACTAAACCAAGCAATCATTCCACGCGTGTTAGTAGGAATACCTACCTAAGTCCTTGTATCCCCCACAGTGGTGCCAATGCTGCGAGAGCAAATCACACCACCCATAAAGTGCATGAATCACAACCTAGATCAACATAATGTCAATTGAGGACACAGATGACACGATGGGCGCACGGAGGCAATCTCTTTAGCTTGTCAAGCTAAGACCATCCCATGCATACAACACTCTGGAAGGCCAACTAAATCACAATCTAGAATCTCACTGTTCTCAACTACACCACCCAACCCACATACACACAAACGGAAGGAATCTCACTAAACCATAGTAGAATCGTACAAAACTTAAGGAACACCATCCCCTCACTAGGATACACATGTCCCAAATCCTCTACACTCAAAACCCTCGCTCTAAACCCATCTGCGGAAAACATGTATAAAGACAGAGCAAAATTTTGAAATGCCCGAAACTAAAATCTATGAGTACCTATGTGTAGCTTATGTCGCCACACAATTCTAATGACTACTTACACACAAAAAAAAGACATTGTTTGATACACTTACGACCACAAATAGGTCGTAGGTGCATCGGCACACGTGCTTCATCTCACATGGAATGCTTGGTGTTGTCGAGTAGCTCTCCTCGATCCTACAAGTGCAGTCGGATTTCCAATCCGATGAGCGAGCCGAGCGTAGCGTGAGGATGAAGCTCATGCTTACTCTCTTTCTCTCACACACACACAGTAGACTGAAGTGCTAAACTTCAAATATGATTAAGTGTATTTACAAAAGTGACCTAGGTACCTTATATACTAAGGCTCCCTTAGGCTAACCAAAAATAGAGTTTGAGGGGTCAAATGGCTTGGTATTCACAATCTGGATGTGCCATTTCACCGCGGCTTCTGCAACTAGACTATCTACTTATTACAAATGATGTTTATAACCATAATCCTCAGCATTCCATATCTCTCAAAAAATAAGGCTTTGTTGAGTTATGTCGTGCTATTGACCTAGTGGTCAACACCAGGCCACTAACCATCGGGCATTCCTTGAATAAGTGGGGATGGTACTCTCTGGCTGTTTTGCAATGCTAGCATCTATCCTAACCAATACCTCTGGCATCAATCTTCACACTTGTAGGTAAGGCCCCCCAAAGCACCTTCCATAGAAACACCTTCATCTCAAGAGGCAGTAGAGGGCACTAGATTTTATTAGTGATTGACATCCGTCTTCATTATTGTTGCCATTGCTTGCCCCATTGATTATTCAAGGGATCTACCAATATCATAAGGGTGTTGTACACAACCATAGTTTTTCGTTTATAGAAATGTCTATCCTTGGGACACCACCATGCATTCCACTCGAAAATGGATTTACAAGAGGGAACCCACCTTTGTCTAGCTGTTCCAAAGCTCTACTAGCAACAAGTAGACTTTTATTCCCGCAGAGGTGGAATTAGGATTCCAAACGATCTGTTCCAATCCAACTTGTTTTTATACTATCCCGAAATGGGCCCGGTCGTTGAAATCCTTTGTTATTGACCTTTTTGGCAATTTCCCTCAAGAATGTATTCAAAACCATGCTACCCACCTTAGATAGCCAAGGGGACCAATGAGTAATAAAGTTATGAAAGTACCTAGTTAATTCCCCCCATTTTAAGGCCTTTGTTACTTTGTTGCATTTACGAGCTAGTTCGCCCGTTGTGCCACCAAGTTTCAGGGTTGCCCACCAAGGGTCAAAAAACTTGTCATGTACCTCCAACCCTTTCCATTGTTCACCATTTGGCATTGTCTATCTTGGCTTTCATCGTGATTTCCCATGCCTTGTCTTGCTTTGTAAATGCTACCATGAACTTGGAACATTGGGCCTCCGCATGAATGCAAGGGTCAAGGTGTTACCATGTACATGTGGTAGTGATGTGTGTCAACACACTAGGACCACCAGGGGATTTTTCCCTCCTTAGGAGGTTTTTTCCCCCGTGCATTGCATATACGCCCATTCATTCTAGGGCTATCTATCTTTCCATTGCACACTAAGTAATACACTCTCTGTTTTGTGCCTTGATCTTCCTTTGTCTTCTCCAAGTTGTGTGTGTTTTCTTGCAACCCTAATTCCAACAATTGGCTATCTAGGAGGTTTTTTCCCCCGTGCATTGTATATACGCCCATTCATTCTAGGGCTATCTATCTTTCCATTGCACATTAAGTAATACACTCTCTGTTTTGTGCCTTGATCTTCCTTTGTCTTCTCCAAGTTGTGTGTGTTCTCTTGCAACCCTAATTCCAACAATTGGTATCCGAGCAGGTTGCATCCTCCCGGGCTTAGTCGCCAGCAACTCCAACACATGCCTACTCACTTTGTCTGATTTCTGTGAGCTCTGACGAGCGTTCACAGATCGACAAAAATTGCGGGAAATCTCGAAGAGCCAAGTCTGCTCAAATTTCTGATTCCGGCTCATTTCGACCTCCGTTTTCACTACAGCCAGGTCTGCATAGGCAATTTCATCATTTTGTGCAGAATTTTTGTCAGCGCCAATTATTGCATAACATGTCCCATACAGTCTGCTTTTGTGGGTTGTGCTATATAGCACGTGCCGGTTTCACTCAGTTTCTCCTCATTTCGGACAGTTTTCACATCAGGTGCAAGCATTTTCCATGGCTTACAACAACATAGATGTGTTCAAGATGTTTGCTGCTGAGGACAGATTGGATGGGGACAATTACCCTATGTGGGCTTATATGATGCAACATGTTCTTGTGTCAAAGGGCATCTGGAATATTGTGCAGGCCATTGATGTACGTCCTGATTATGAGGATGTAGGCGATGTTGAGTGTGTTGTAGGTCTTGCTACAAGGATTGTTGCTATTAGTGTTGTTTTGCCTACGGTAGAGCGAGCTCGTTGGGATGTAAAGGATGCGTAGGCTCATGCGTTGATTGTGTTGTCTATAAAGCGCACCATTACTCCTCACATTCGTTCAGCAAAATCTGCAAAACAGGCTTGGGATATACTGGCTGGTCTTTATGCAAGCAGCAATGAGGCAAAAATTGCTTTGCTGCGTAAAGAGCTGGAATCGAAGATTATGCATGAGGAAGATGATATGGACACTTTCCTTGCTGGTGTCAAGGATATCAATGAGAAAATTATTTCTGCAAGTGAAGTCATTTCAGATAGCTCCCTTGTGCAGACTATTCTTGATGCCTTATCAAATTCTTACCAGACTTTTGCTAGTACTTGGAGACTTATGATCCAAGGAAATCCTGAAGTTGTCAAGTTTGATGCATTATGCACATTTTTGTTGCAAGAGTCACTTTCCCAAAAAAACAGGACTAGGTAGCATGCAGTTGAACAAGATTTTATTGCTTCTCAAAGAAAGGCTGGTAACAGCAATGCACCCACTTCTTATGGTTCTGCTGCGAGTGGCAAAACTTTTGCTCCTAATGCTTCTGCTGGCAGCAATTTGTCTGGAAATTCTAGTGATAAGGGCAAAAAGAAGATGCATTGCCATTATTGTAAAGCTAATGATCACTTGATCAAGCAGTGTCCTAAGTTGAAGGCCAAAGAGGCTAAGAAGAAAGAGGGTGGTTCCACTACAAAGCAAATGTTGGTTTCACTACGAATGCAGCCATTGTTGAGTTTTCTGTGAAATGAGACTGTGATGTTGATGTTGATGTTGATGTTGATGCAGAATGGGCTTTTAGTGTAGAGTGCACTTACAATCCTGTTGTCCATGATGCATGCATGTCAATTGCTGCAGATTCACATGTGTGGTATTTTGACAGTGGTGCTACAAAGAACATTACCTCACATCATGAATTGTTCACCTCTCTTGAGTCTATCCCTCATGGAAATTGAGTCACTTGTGCCAACAATGCCTCTTATCCGGTTCAGGGGGTTGAAAAGGTTGTGCTTACTGCTGCAAATGGCAGTTATTTCACAATTGTTGATGCAATTTATGTACTTGGGATCAAGAAAAATCTCTTATTAGTATCTGCACTTGCTAGACTTGGACTTGTAGTCAAGTTTGTGGATGACAGATGTACAATACATGATCTCAGTTTTGGTGATGAAATTGTTGCATCTGGCATATTATGTCGTGGGCTGTATAAGCTCACTTTGTATGACAAGTGTGGACAAAATTTTGCAAATGCAGTTGTAGATTCAAGGGCTCTTTCAGATGAAAAACTGTGGCATGCACATTTTGGGCATCTGAATTTTGCCAGTTTGCTGCGTTTGCAGAAATATGATATGGTTGCTTCTTTGCCGCCTCTTGAAGCACCTGCCAAACATTTTTGTGAAGGCTATATTTTGGGTAAAATGCAGTGTTCTAAGTTTCCAAAGGATGGTTCAGATAGGGCCACATGCAGGTTGCAGCTTGTGCATAGTGATGTTTGTGGACCCATGCAGACTATATCCTTGGGCAATTACCTATACTTCGTGACTTTCATTGATGATTACTCCAGGCATGCATGGGTATTTCCGCTTAAAGAGAAGGCCGAAGTTTTTATGTCCTTCAAACAATTTTTGGCTGTGGCTAAAAATGTATCGAAATGTACTATGGGCACCCTCCGTTCCGATCGCGGGGGGGAGTAAATATCTCATGAATTTAATGCAATTCTGGCTAGTCGTGGGATAAAACACCAATGTATAGTGTCTTATACGCCTCAGCAAAATGGTGTTGCTGATAGGAAAAATAAGTCACTTACGGAAATGGCACGATGTATGGTCAAAAGTCAAGCTTTGCCGCATTCTTTTTGGCTTGAGGCCATCATGTGTGCCACTTATGTACTTAACAGGTGTCCTACGAAAGCTTTGCATTCTATTACTCCATATGAAGCATGGCATGATAGAAAGTCCTCTTTTGAGCACATGCTTGTTTTTGGCTATTTGACATATGCTTTGGTGCCACAAACACAGCGCAGAAAATTGGATGATAAGGCTATCAAATGTATTTCTTTTTGTTATAGTGGTGAAAGAAAAGGTTACATGTTGTATCATCCGCAAACAAAGCATATTTTGGTTTCACGGGATGTAGTGTTTGTGGAAGATTCTGTTTAGCCCTTGCTGTCATGTACTAGAGACAATAATGTAAGGTCACAGGACATTTATGACACTTTGTTGCCTCTTTTTAGTGGTGGAAGTTTGAATGTAAATTCCAATGAGGCAAATGTATAGCCTATGGGGGTTTCCGAAAATGTTACAGATCAGCCTATTACTGATGCAGATGTACATGATGTACTTGATGAGGAAAGGTCTGAAAATGAGCAGGCTAGAGGTATACCAAAATGGTTGGTGCATACATTGTGTGACAGTAAAGTGGATGCACCTTTGTCTAGTCATACTCGTTCAGGCTCTGGCCATGCATCTTATGAATTAGATTGCTATGCTTTGGCTGTGTCTAACTTAGATGATGTTGAGGAACCTCTATCGTTTGATGAAGCACAAAATTCAAAAAATTGGATGGCTGCCATGCAATTAGAATATGATGCACTTATAGAAAATGACACATGGAATTTTATGTGATTTGCCTCTTGGCAAAAAGGCCGTTGGTACAAAATGGGTTTACAAGTTGAAACGCAGGCTGGATGGTGAGATCGATCGCCATAAGGCTCGACTTGTTGCAAAGGGTTATACACAGCTAAAAGGCATAGATTATGAAGAGACTTTTGCTCCCACTTGTCGTATGACTAGTGTGCATTTTCTATGTGCATTGGTAGCTCATTTTGGTTGGGATGTACATCAATCAGATATTGTTACTGCTTTCTTGAATGATGGTATATTTGAGGAAGTTTATGTAATGCAGCCTCGTGATTTTGTCAAGAACGGACAAGAGGACAAAGTGTGCAGATGTAAGAAGGCTTTGTATGGGTTGAAACAAGCTCCGCATGCTTGGTATGAGAAACCTGACACTCATTTGGTAAAATGAGGCTTTCGTAACAGTCCAACAGAAAGCACATTGTTTGTCAAGCGTGAGGGCGATGTACTTCTCATTGTTCTTCTTTATGTGGATGATTTGCTGATCACTAGTACCAATGAGTCACATATTGTTGAATTTAAGGCTGATTTGAATGCTACTTTCAAGATGAAAGATTTGGGGCTGTTGCATCATTACTTGGGCATACAGTTCAAGAGTGTGATGGTACAGTTTAAGTAGTGTGATGGTGGTATTGCCTTGTGTCAGAAAAGTTACATAGAGACATTGCTATGTAAGTTTGAACTTGAGGATTGCAAACCTATTGACACTCCCATGGAAACAAGTTTAAAATTGATTCTTCATGATGCTGGTGATCTTGCAGATGTCACTCTTTACGAAATTGTTGCTGGATGCCTCATTTATGTATACAACATGAGGCCAGATATTTAGTTTGCAATCTCACAGGTTAGCAGATTTATGCATAGCCCAGGGTCTAAGCATTGGCAGACTGTCAAGAGGATTTTCCACTACCTTAGTGGCACTTTACATCTTGGCTTGTTTTACCCCAAGAATGGATCATTGCCACCAGACTTACATGCTTTTTTGGACTCAAATTGGGCTGGTTGTTTTGACACGCGAGTGTCCACAAGTGGTTTTTGTTTCATCCTTGGCAGCTCATGTATATCATGGTTGAGCAAGAAGAAACCTACTGTGGCCACTTCTAGTTGTGAGGCTGAGTACAAGGAAGTCTTCACAGCTACAATTGAGTGTGTATGGCTCAGACGCCTTATGCCTGATTTGGGTGTTGGACAGGACACGGCCAACACTATTTACACTGACAGTGAGAGCGCATTGGCAATTACAAGGAACCCAGTTTTTCATGCTTGCACAAAGCACATTGAGGTGCATTACCACTATGTCAGGGAGGGCTATCAGCAGTTAAGAGGTCAGCTTGGCTTATGTGTCAACACAGGGCAACCTTGTAGATCTTTTCACAAAGCCACTGTTTCATGAGAAGTTCGAAGCTTTCTTCAAATATTTGGGCTTAGTCCCCTTTGTGGACTGATCATGTCCTCAGGGCACGGCACTTCCCTTTACTCATGTGCTATCTCTTGTTCACCGCATCACTCCAAGGGGGATTTGTTACCATATACATGTGGTAGTGATGTGTGTGAACACACTAGGACCGTCGGGGCATTTTTTTCCTCTTTAGGAGGTTTTTTTCCCCCGTGCATTGTATATACACCCATTCATTCTAGGGCTATCTATCTTTCCATTGCACACTAAGTAATACACTCTCTGTTGTGCGCCTTGAGCTTCCTTCATCTTCTCCAAGCTGTGTGTGTTTTCTTGCAACCCTAATTCCAACATAAGAATCCCAATATCTCCTTGCTCAAGAGGTATTGCCATGGACTCCCAACCTGCCCACTGCCAGGGTGTCGAGTCTTTAGTATTGTTTTTCCACAAGAATCTTTTCACCAATTTTTAAGAACTCTTTCTAGTTGCATTTGGCCAGCTTAAGCAAAGGCCCGTTGAAGGCTATGTAAAGGAGCATAATTGAATTGACCACCTTCACCCGACTTGCAAAAGGAAAAAGAACATACTGTCATCTTTGCATCTTGTTCCTAGACTTATCCAAAACCCAAAGGAATCTTTGCTTGTGGGTAACTTCCACCTCCAATGGCCCCCCAGATGCTAGAACAACTTCCCTTTTGAGATGATATCCATCGTCCACAACTAATACATTGGTACCCGATTATTATGATGGCAGTGGCCTCTCTTAATGCTTGAGTCCAAGACTCCCTCAATTAGGGCTTGATTAGCCAACCTAGTGATAGGGAACTTGAGATCATCCCATAATTCTTTGAAAAACTCGGAAGTCAAACTGTCCCACCCCGGGGCCTTCTCTTTACCAAGAGCTTACAGGGCCTGAGAGCATTCCTCCTCGATGAAATCCCTCTCCAAAAGGTTTGCGTCTGAGAGGAGAACTGCTTTTTTAACACTACCAAGAAGAGTAGATCTAGCTTCAACCACCTCCGGGGAGAGGGATTTAGGTTGACCTATGATTTGTTGCAGGTGATCAAGCATGAAATGGGCCATTTTATATGGTTCATTGATATAATTTCCTTCCTCATCAATGAGCGAGTCGACAAGGCCCCAATTTTTCTTGACTTTTAGGGGCCTAAAGACGTGAGCTTGATTACCCTCCTCGACGGGAGGAAAGTTTCTCTGGAGAAGATTTTGACCTTCCTCACCTCCTGAAGAAGTTGTTCAAACAAATCACACTTAGCTTCAAGCCACTTTTGATGCTCAGCTTCAGAAGCGGACCCTTTTTGTTTTTTATTTGTTAACATCTCCACTTCAACAACGAGCTACTTTAGGTGCTCCTCACGATCTTTCTTCCTTCTAGGGCTTGTGGTTTTTATTTCTTTTTGAATATTCTTGGCGAAGATATCCTAGGCCCTTGGGTTTTTCAAATCCATATTCCTACAAAGCTTGCCCATGGCTTTCAAGGCTAGGCTTTCGAAAAGAGGGTCTTTAAAGAGGTGAACTCCTATTGTAAGAAGCTTCTTAGACCCTTGGGGAAAATGTCCTTCTCCTTTTTTTTTGTTTAAATTTCATGCTAAGTTGCAGGTGATCCAAAAGACATTGAGAAGCTACCACCTTCATTTCCAGCAATGAGGGCAGTCAGTCGGCTTTGTGAGAGTAGTAGCAACGATCAAGTTGAGAGGCCATACCAGCATAGTGTAGGCTTGTGTACGTAAACCCTGGCATACTATTCCAAGGGCCCACTTCCCACAAGTCTGTTAACACCCACTTCTCACAAAGGCTCAACCATTTGGTCCTTTTGGATCCGGCTAACATGTTTGAGGATCCAGTTCTGTCCTTTCTCTTCTCCACCATATTGAAGTCGCCCACCGAAATCCATTCCCATTCCTCATGAACATCGTTATGGTGCTACCATAGTCTGGCCCTTTCCTTTGCGAAGCAGGGTCCATAGATGCTGAAGATGTTCATATATCACTTGCCCAGTTGATATTGAATCCAAGAGCTCTCCCTGAGGATGATTGAGGACCACTTTTAGCTCTAAATCCTTGTCCATAGAGAGGAACCCACTAAACCTATTAGTACCTTCTTCGTAAAAGACAAGCTTCTTCCTTCTTGCTTGCTTTCTTTTACTTGAGGCATCAAGGTGATGCTTTTGAATTTCCCATCAACAATTGGCATCCTTGCCTTTTTTGACTTCTTCCCAGAAGAGTGAGCTCTTCTTCTAGGTTTTAGTCCCCTTCACGTTCCACCAGTGGAGAGTAAATTCTTCCATTACTGAGAGAGGGGTACAAACTCCTCCACCTCATGGAGCTCTTCATTTGAGCCCTCTTTCTTGTTGTCCTCGTCCATTGGTCCTTTCCCTTCTCCTTAGTAACCCTCAGGTTTTTTGGGTTGGCAATTCGAAGAACCTCAAAGATGTTGTCGTAGACAATGGGGGTTTTGTGAGGATCTGGCAAGGCTTCTTTTATTTGCTCGGCCGATGATGCCTGGGATTTGAACCGATTGCAATAGATGCTGGATATTTGACGACAAGCATCGTCTTTTTACCAAATAAAGGTGATAGAACAATCTTCTGAAATACTGGGGAGGTTGTTTTATTTTGGCAGTGGACGTGAAGCGGTATCTTGGGGTGGCCTTTCTATTACTAAGCTGGACTTTGGCAGGATTCTCCAAAATTCTCAAGGGTTACCTTAATAGTATTTTGTAATCCTTCCTCTTGTGCCTTTTCATTAGCATTTGATAGAGGAGATGCCGATTCACTATCCATCTGTTGACGAGCGTTTTCCCCCCAGCAATTGGGCCAGTGTTTGAGACTAGGGTAGCTGGAGACGACTTGCAAAGTGCCCAAATTAATTTCACTTAAAGCAAGCCCCAAAGAAAGTGCCAAAATTGAGAGGAATGACCTTTAACCCGGCCCCCACATTCACAATCAAATTCTTGGGCTGAGGCTTTATGAGATCTTTTATTCGAGGACAACGCGCTTACAACTTTGGCCATCTCTTTCTCGATTTGCACCTTACGTACTTTCGAATCCTCCTTATTCACCCTTGACGATCTATCCTAGACTCCCCCATTGAGACGGCCCGAGATACCTTCCAAGCCGTTATCAGCCCTGTCGGGCGCCGGGTCCTTAGTCTCAACTTGGGTCCCCACCACCACCTTCATGTCGGAAGGCTTGTGCTTGTTATCCATGGACAACCCTCAAATCGTAGCAACAATGACCCTTGCCTAAAATTCAAGCACCACCAATATGTAGCGACAATGACCCTTGCCTAAGAACCAAGCCAAAAAAAAAAAATCTCTTTAAAAAAATTAAAATCAAGGTCAAGACTTAATGACCAACGGAGGGGGGAAGAACCCCACAAGATAGAAAAGAAAGGTTCTAGAAGTCTCCTTGCTCACATGCAGATCAATACAGCTTCGTGCGATTGACCTAGTGTCTTCCACACACACCCAATGCTCAGCAGCTAAGCAACAGAGGTAAGCCCTCACCCATCGCACATGCCACACTCAAAAACCCTCAGTGGAAACCCCATCGATGTGCTCTCTCATAAACCCATTGCTAGAAATGATGTAATTTTAATGGAGAGCTATGATCCAAAGTAACTCTATAGGTTAACATCAAGAAGTTGCCTATCTTTTTGGGTGACATATATCTCATAAATAAATTATGTTTAAAAAATATCACGCATAATTTTTAAAAATAAACATCATCAAAAAACCATGTAATCGAGATTACATATAACTTTTTGGGTTTGCTTTATTGATAACGCCAAACAAATATTTGAAATTAAGATCATTCTTGAAGACTTCTCTCATGTTTTTTTTTTTTTTTTTGGTGAGTGTAGTTTTGAAATATGAGAATATAAAAATCATCACATACAATACTCTTTGTGGGCCCAATTATCTATCACGATAGGTTCAAAAGTCTAAGGAAGCAATGTCTAGAAACTCAATGATTAGTTTATAAATGGCCATCGAAAGGAACTCTTGAGATCCTTTTCTAATAGACATGGCATTTTATTCAAAACCTTGAATTGAAAAAAGGACACTTAAGTGTTCTGTTACAACTAGTGCTATTAGCATTCATTAGTACGGCCGGTCGTCTTCGGCGATCTCTCTCTCTCCCCCTCCCTCTCTCTTTCTCGCGTGCAATTAGGCTTTTTTTCCTTTTGGACTTTAACTTTCAGGTTGCAGATTGCGACACGTGTAAAGGGGAGCCCTTTCGCCATATTATGTTAGTAGATATGACTATCTTGAGAGACGAATGAATCTTTCACACATGAATGTTGGGGTTAAGAATAATATATAGTCAACTTTTCTACCACAACGATCATTTTGTAGGTATGAGAATGTCTTCGGTTTCTGCGTTCATAGTCCTGGTCGTTCTTCTTGTGCACTTTTCTGGTGTATGAAAAGAACGGCCGGGCGTGCCCTATCGGACTCCGAAAACAAAACAAAGAATGTCTTCATTCTAGACTTTTAAGTACCCTTTGGCAACTCGAAAAGGTTGTATAGATTTTATTTGTCCAAGGATTTACCTTTTCATCGACCCAAAGGGCAAGGCCTCATCCTTTCCTTGCTTGCCCTTTTTATATTAAAAAAAAAACACCAGAAAAGGGCGTGGATTGTATTTAGAAGGAACAAGATATACATAAAAAAGGCCTCATCCTTGCTTGCCCTTTAAAAAAAAAGAAAACACCAGAAAGGGGCGTGGATTGTTTTTTTTTCTTTTTTCAATACTCACAATTGTGGGTGGATAGTATTAAGAACATCAGAAATATACACCAACCTCGAGCTCAGACCGAGCCTTGAGGGTCAAAGGATTACAAGTTCTCTGCTTGACAGAGAAACCACAACTACTCCTAGGCTTTACTTATTACAAGATGTCATCATGATATGTATTGTTCTAGACCAGTCCTCTGAGGCTTGTTTACCTCCGATCATGTGGATCGTCACTCTGCTTTTTTGTATGATTTCACAAAAGCTTGCCACAGCCAGATCCCCCTCGAACACCCGGCGATTCCTTGCTTGCCACATATGGTGAAAAAAGTAGTACATAATTATTTGTATGCAGACAAGCAGAGCAAGACTTCCCAACCTGTTATTACCAAAGAACAAATCAGTCTTGAAGAACTTAATTTGCCTTGTCCTTTGAATCCACTTGCATATTTTCCCAGCCATGCCACCGATTGCGTGGCATCCCATGAAAAGGTGGGCTAGGTGTTCACTAGCTATTCTGCACCCCGAGCACCGATCGGACCCGATTCCTCTTTCTTGTATCTTTACGCCCGTCGGCAGAGCACCCCACATCACTTTTCACAGAAGTATCTTCATATAGTGAGGCCACCTTGGCTTCTAGATGTTCTCCATGACTCCCTCCCACCGTTTTTCCGTCCAATGCCTCTTCCATAATTTGTTGAGGGGGCTACACCAATTAGCCTCTTACATTAATGCATGGTAAATGCCTTTAGAATGTGGTTTCCAAAAGAGGCTACTCCCGGGCCATCTCCAAGCGGCCCATTCAAAGTTGGATTCACAAATTGGCATCTCCACTTTCTCAAGCTCTTTCATCACCCTAGAGACTAGTAAGATCTCAAAGCCATTCATTTGAAATTGGATGGCTAAAGAGTCAGCACTTTTCCAACACTTCCCAGAATTGCTCTAGTTGAGTGAGCCCCTTATTATTCACATTTCTGGCCATTTCTATCCAAAAGGGGCTTTGCGGTGGCCCCAATATTCTAGAAAGCCACGGGGACCAGTGCAAAATGGAGTTCTTAAAGTATCTGGTTGCTTCCCCCCATTCCAAAACCTCAGCTGCTCTTTTGCACTTCCTCATTGGCTCCCCTGAGAGTCCATCAGATCTAAGATAAGACCACTTCGGGGAGAGAAGTTTGTCGTGCATCACAACCCCCTTCCACTTTCCCCCTTTCGATCCCAGTTTTACTGCATCAAGTATTTCCTTGGTCATGATAGCCCAAGCTTTGTCTTGTTTAGCCAATGAGACCATAAATTTGGCACAAAGAGCCTCAGCATGGGATATAGGGTTAAGAATGCCGAGCCCTCCTTCGTCTACCGGCCGAGCAACTACCTCCCATCTAGCCCAATGCCATGGCCGGGAGGTTTTCGTGTTTTTCTTCCAAAAAAACCTTGTAATGGATTTGGCCTATTTAACTTGAGAGTAGCGGAAATTAATGAGAATACTTTTGAGTAATGTCTTAGTGAGCATAGCGGGTGAACATAATTGAAGATAGCAACATTATCATAGAAATTAGTTAACTTGGCATGAACAATACTTTTGCAAGAGAGAGAATCTAGAGAACATGACAACAGTTGAGGACCGGGTTTATGTGGAGCCGGTCCCCCCTCCAATAGGCATT
Source organism: Adiantum capillus-veneris (assembly GCF_014529385.1). NCBI lineage: Eukaryota > Viridiplantae > Streptophyta > Polypodiopsida > Polypodiales > Pteridaceae > Adiantum > Adiantum capillus-veneris. The sequence goes on from NC_140934.1 coordinate 62,996,527, forward strand.
TGTATTATGATTTCTCCCATAAAGAGAGACTTGTTACAATACATTCTTTGTGTTCCGTGTGACCTAAGTGAAGCAATGAAGATGGAAAGCTTAATGCATCACCATCATACCATAACATAAACTTGAAGAAAGCTTTAACCATGCCAAGCCTCAGTCCCAAGACCTCAAATACCTCGAAGGTGGAGAGAGCTAGCAGGGAATGAGGGTAGGGAAGAGGAAGAAGAAACATTTCATAGGAGAAAGAAGTAGTTACTCACTTATCATACTCTTGTTGCTAGCATACATAATAGCATAGTAATGAAGAAGAAGGAGATGGCAAGCTTAAGCATTGGAGCATGGCTCTTGGTTGGATTTGCACTCCATAGCCAAGAGTGTTGGTGTAGGCTCTCAACCTCTACTTGCTTGGAGAGGGAGCTCTTGCACTTTGCATAGCACACAATGAGAGTGATTGTGAGCGTGTGTGGGTGAGTATACCCCGTAAGCAACCCCCTAGCTTGCATGGTCGACCCCCCCTTGTAGCTCATGATGAAATCTCATTGGACCCCTCCAGGCCTAGCCAATCACAAGCAGGAGCCATTACAAGCAACAAGGGTAGCCTTGGGACAAGTGTCCCCCTTTCCCCTTTGAGAGAGAGGACTTGATAAATGCAAAATCAATTAATTAAATATCCTAAATTATCATTGGACCCCTTGGGTGGCCAACCAATAGGCTTCAGGCACACCATGATGGCAACATGAGGAGGAACTTGACAAGTGTCCTTGCTGCCTCTTCAAGCTGGGGATTCCCTTGTGTGTGTGTGTGTGTGTTCTCTCTCATCCCCCCCCACTTGTAGGCTCGCCCCCCTCCTTGTAGGGATCTTTTTGACTTTGGATGAGCAAGCCCCTTAGTCATCAAGCATGACAAAGCACTTGAAGTAGGGGGTGTTCCCACAAGCATCTCAGGCAAGCTTTTCAAGGCACCTCAAGCACCTTAATCATGCAGCAAGTCAAGCACCTCAAGCATGAAGCCAGTCAATCACCTCAAGCATCTTAATCAAGCACCTCAAGCATGACAAGCACCTCAAGCACAACAAGCACCTCAAGCAGGACAAGCACCTCGAGCTTGGGCCGGGTTCCCACCTCAAGCTCAGCCCTAGCTTACCTAAGGTCAAAGGACTTTTACACACATTATTGGAGGTCTTCAATGAAGCTAACCCTAAGGTCTTATGCTCCATTGGGTAGCCTTGCTCTTTGATAGACCATCTCTCATTTGGGCCCCTTTACCATTGGCCCCGTGTTGAGATAGATCTATAAGCACATATCTATATCTTAACACTTGTTCCCGTTTATTCTCCCACATTAAGTGATCAATTTACAATGAGAGAATCATTTGGGTTGGTTAGATATTAGATTTTATGACAAACCTTTTCACTGGTTTTAAGAATTCTTTCCAGTTACACTTAGCCATCTTGAGCACGGGGCTGAGGAAAGCAATATACGGGATCGTAAAAGCATTAATCACTCTAATCCAGCTTTGGAAGGGGAGGAGAACAAACTCCCATCTTCTCCTTTTTTTGCTTATTTTTTCAAGGAACCATTGAAATCTTTGTCTGTGGGTTACGTCCACCCCTGCGGGGGCTCCCAGGTGTCTGAATACACTCCCTTTTGAGATAATCTCTCTTGTCCAGACTGAAGGGTCAAAAGAGTCGTTCTCCGATAGGTAGATAAGCCTTGACTTCTTTATATTGCACTTGGATCCCGAGGCCACGGAAAATGTTTGCACAATCTCTAGAGCCCTCTTGACAACTTGAGGGCACGCCTTCAAGAATAAGAGCGAATCCTCTGCGAACATTTTGGCCAATAGTAGCTGGTCATTGCCCGGTAATGCCAAACCTTGAATCTCTCCCCGCCGTGCAGCACTGGCTTTGAGCATCGTAATGAGAGGATGCAACCCGATGGCAAAGAGCAAGGGGGCCAGGGGATATCCTTGCTTTACAGAGATTTTAACCTCAAAAGAGCCCACAATTCTGGCTCTAATTGGATGCCAACGCCTAGTGTGCGTTTGAGGCGACAAAGGCGAGTCCCAAAGCCCAGAGCTCCCATGACTTCTTCTATGTAGGACCATTCTATTCTATCATAGGCTTTGTCGAGGTGCAGTTGCAGCAAGATGCACTCTTGCTTGGAGAAGGATGCATACTCTATTCCTACCATTGCTGCCAAGATATTGTCATATATAGATCTCCCTTTAATGAACCCGTGTTGATGGGGAGAGATAATCCTACTCAGGAGGGGGGCAAGTCTGAGAGCTATCGCCTTGGCAATGATTTTGTATGCTACTGACATCATCGTAATGGGACGCCAATGTTTAAGTTGAGAGCAGCAGATCTATTTGGGGATGGGATTGATAAGCCCTCTCTTAACACTTGCATCCAATGACTCTTCGGAAATAGCTTGATTGGCCATCCGTGTGACTGGGCCCTTGAGCTCATCCCGAATTCCCTAAAGAATTCAACCGTTAGTCCATCCCAATCGGGGGACTTTTCATTGCCAAGAGATTTTAGTGCCACTAAATATTCCTCCTTAGAGAAGGCCTTTTCCATGCAGTTGGCTTCCTCCTGGGGAACCTTCTTTTCAACACTCCCAAGTAAAGACGGTCAGGCTTCTTCCACTTCTTCCACTTCTTGAGATTGGATCTCTGGTTGGCCGATAATCTAGCTTAGATAATTGAGCATAAGTCCAACCATATCATCTTGGTTTTGAATTGTATTCCCTTTCTCATCATGGAGCACTTGCACGCGGCCTCGACTCTTCCTCACTTTCAGAGCCCTAAAAAAATGTGCTTGGTTAGAAGGCTCTAGTTGCAGGAAAGTTTCCCTAGAGAGTAATCTTGCCTTCTTGATTTCCTCCAGCTGTTCGTTGTCCAGGTGAGACTTAGCTTCAAGCCATCACTTGTGCTCATCCTCAGTGGCCATTCCGGTAGCCTTCCTAAAGGCTAATTGCGCCACCTCCTCTGTGAGATGTTTGACGTGTGCCTCATTGGCTTTTCAACTGGAGGACCCGAAGTTTTGATAGCTTTTTGAACACTCCGAACAAATATATTCCAAGCACTAGGTTTATTCATCCCCACATCTTTATTTAGCTTTCTCAATGATTTCTTGGTGATGCTTCTGAAGAGAGGATCTTTGAACAGGTGTGTCCCTGTAACCAAAAGCTTTTTCTCCCCTCTCGGGAATTGCCCTCCCCCTTTATCTTTCTTGAGTTGTAAGTGTAATGGCATGTGATCGGAGAGGCTTTTTGTTGAGATTACCTTCATCTCTAGCGTCGATGAGATCCAATCGGCGTGACGAGAGCAGTAGCATCTGTCCAGCTGGGAGGCAGTGTGGGCATATCGAAGGCTTGTGTAGGTGAATCTAGGCATGTTGTTCCATGGGCCCACTTCCCACAAGTCAATCATAGCCCACTTCTCACATAAGCTCAACCATTTAGACTTTTCTGAGCCCGCCAGTATACTGGAACAGCCTGTTTTGTCCTTACTTTTCTCGACCATATTGAAATCTCCAACCATCAATCACTCCCCTTCGATCGGAGTATCCCTGAGTTGCATCCACAGTTTAGCTCTATCCTTTGCATTGCAAGGGCCGTAAACATTTACTATGGTGATAGATTGATTGTCCCATCTGATTCTAACCCCAAGGACTTATCGGGAGGGGTGGTTTAGCACTATCTTTGGCTCCAAATCTCTGTCAGCAATGAGCAAGACACCACTGAAACCATCACTTCCTTCCCCATAAAAGATAACTTTTTTTCCTACTGTAATGGAAATGGCCTATGATTTTAGAGAATAGCGGAATTAAGAAAATTAGAGTAAGCAACTTTGAGAGCATAGAGGGTGAAATTAATTGGTAGTAGCAACTTAATTATAACACTTAATTAACTAGGCATGAGCAATACTTTTGAGAGAGAGAGAGAGAGAGAGAGAGAGAGAGAGAGAGAGAGAGAGAGAGAGAGAGAGAGAGAGAATATGACAACAGTTGAGAACCGGATTTATGTGGAGCCGGTCCCCCCTCCAAAAGGCATTTGTATTATAGATTCTCTCATTAAGAGAGACTTGGTACAATACAATCTTTGTGTTCCTTGAGACCTCTTTGGCATTATGGAGATGGAAGCTTCATATACCAAGCTTTTGCATAATATCAACAATCAATCTTCGCTTGAAAACAATCAAGAACTCGTGAACATCATTAGTCTTTGTGTTCCCTAAATCATTTGAGTGCATGAAGATGTATACTTTTATCCATCAACTTGTGCCTAAAGCAGCAATTAATCTACCTTGCAATACAATTAATATACTTGCATTAAGTAACTAATCTACTTGCAATAGACCATGAGCCTTCTTCCAATAAGCATAACATGCACTAAGCATTAACTATCCCAAGCCTCAGTCCCAAGACCTCAAACACCTTCGAAGGTGGAGAGAGCTAGCAGGGAATGAGGGTAGGGAAGAGGAAGAAGAAGTATTCCATAAGAGAAAGACATAATTCCTCACTTATCATCACTCTTCTTGCTTAGCATACATAATAGCATTAGTAATGAAGATGGAGAAGATGGAAAGATTAAGCATTGAAGCATAGCTCTTGGCTGGATTTGCATTCCATAGCCAAGAGTGTTGGTGTAGGCTCTCAACTTCTCAAGGAGCTTGGAGAAGGAGATGGAGCTCTTGCACCTTGCCTAGCACACCATGAGAGTGTTTGTGAGTGTGTGTGGGTGAGTATACCCCCTAAGCAACCCCCTAGCTTGCTTGGGTCGACCCCCCCTTATAGCTCATGCTTGAAGCTCATTGGACCCCTCCAGGCCTAGCCAATCATAAGCAAGAGGCATTACAAGCAGCAAGGGTAGCCTTGAGACAAGTGTCCCCCTTTCCCCTTTGAGAGAGAGGACTTGATAAATGAAAAATTAATTAATTAAATCCCCTAAATTATCATTGGACCCCTTGGGCGGCCAACCAATAGGCTTTAGGCACACCATGAGGGCAACATGAGGAGGAACTTGACAAGTGTCCCTTTTGCTTTCTTTGTACCATGCATGCCTTGTGTGAGTGTGTGGGTGTTCTCTCTCATTCCCCCCTCATGTAGGGCTCGCCCCCTCCTTGTAGGGATTGAATCTTTGACTTTTTGACACCTCAACCCCTCATGCATAGGCCCAGTTCCCACCACAAGCTTGGCGCTTGAGCACTTTAAGCTTGGGCTGGGTTCCCACCTCAAGTGCAACCCTAACGTCTCAAGCATGTCAAGCACCTCAAGCATCTCAATCATCAAGCACCTCAAGCATCTCAAGCACCTCAATCATCAAGCACCTTAGTCATCATGCATGACAAGTAGGACAAGCACCTCGATCTGGGTCGGATTCTCGCGCCTCAAGCTCAGCCCTAGCTTACCTAAGGTCAAAGGAGTTTTACACACATTATTGGAGGTCTTCAATGAAGCTAACCCTAAGGTCTTATGCTCCATTGGTTAGCCTTGCTCTTTGATAGACCATCTCTCATTTGGGCTCCTTTACCATTGGCCCCGTGTTGAGATAGATCTATATGCACATGTCTATATCTTAACCCTTGTTTCCGTTTATTCTCCCACATTAAGTGATCAGTTTAAATGAGAAAATCATTTGGGTTGGTTAGATATTAGTTTTTATGACATTACCTCTCTCTTGAAATCATAGTCGTCCTCGACTATGAGGTAGAGATGGTAAAGTCTCACCCGTTAGTCCATTGGTCTTAGCGGGTAGAGGATCCATTTTTACCCTACGCATCATTCCAGAGTGGATGAATAATCCACTTGGTGCTTGAGAGACATTGTCTGTCGCAAGCATGTCTACTCTTTTTAGTCCATATCATACTTCCAAAGTAGAGTGACAAGTTCTACCTGGTGTTTGGGAGACGTAGTCACCACAAACATGATCCTAAGTATGCATACTTCTTAAAATTTGTGCACGAAACATAAAAAGAAAGTCTTGTAAGACAAAAACATGGATCATTTGAAATGCATTTCTTTTACATTTGCTTACTCTTTTGTGTCATTGTAAGCATCATTAACAAGGTTCATATTATCCTGAAGCTATGTTCTTTGCATGCATTTAGCATCTTTGAAAGGATAATTCTTAACTTAAATAAGATACTGTCAGTAATCTTACCATTTCTTAATACCTTGTGTTTTTGTCAAAGGATGAACTTGGGTTGGAGCTCGTTTGTTTCATCCTCGATCTCTAATGGGTCTACATTTATAGCCTCTATTGGTGGCTCTCCTTAATAAGGCTTGAATAGGCTCTCATGAAAAATGATATAGTATATGAGCCAATAGTTGGGAAACTTTAATTGTTTAGTAAGACCCAAAGAAAGATTTCTTTTTCTTTAAAGGATAAGGCTCTTTTATGCCTAATGGCAGGAGCCTCTTTTGCCTATAGCCTGTTTAATCTTCTAAAAAGATTCGTTTTGATCTCGGCTATACTCATTTTCAATGAAGATCTTCCCAGGTACCTTAAGCTACAAGGGACGTTTGGATCTTCCGTCTTTAGCCTCAAAAGGTACTTTCCCCTTAGAAGTATGTTCATGTTATTAGAGACATAATGTTGTTAGGGTAAGTACTTCTCCCATTTTGAGCATTGATCTACCTCGAATCACAAGATTTTAGTAGATCAAGGATCATTAGTTTTGTGATTTTCCTTTTGACCATCCGTTGGAATAGTAGGCCAACATAAGAGGGTTACTCTAGTTCTGATAGAGACTCTATCAAAAATTAGTGGTCATGGCAGGATTTCTATCCGACATAATTAGACGTTGGCAAACCATGGTTCTTCTATCATACTTCATCTTTTGGTATACCATACATTTTGAAACATACTCTTGTATGTTCTTGTTTCTTGGTAAGCCAATACAAGTATGCTTTTATTCCTAAAAGAATAAATTCGAATTCCTCTTTGCCCAGCATATGGGAGGAGCATGGGAAGTGAGAAAGATATAGCCTATTGAGGTATGGAAGATAACCATCCTCTAATGTGAGTGGTTCTTTTTCTTCCATTTGTAAAGGCTATTATTATATCCCTAAAGCCTGGGTTAGAAGCATATTTAACTATCATAAAACATAGTTCATTGTAAGTTTCTATTGATACCCTATCTACCCTTGGCCAGCAGGAAAGTGCATCGGCTACATGTTTGTGCTTGCCAGCAATGTGAGCAATGTAAAATTTAAATTGCAAAAAGAAATTTGCCCACCTCATTTGATTGTCGAAGAGCTTGGTTTGTATCATGGATGGAGTCCGCAAGAAGTACTTTCATGTGTCAACGGCATGTAAAGCAGCTCGTAGTTCCTTTTGTATATGTCCAACAGTCGCTCATTGGATTTGAGTCTTTGAATCTTGTATTCTATGGTATTCCCTTTTTGAAGCAAATTTTTGCTTGAAGGCATGCATCCAGGAATTACATTGGACCTGCTATAAGCATGATGTTTTCCTATGAAGAATTTCTAGTATGCACTCATACCTTTAGAGCTTCACAATTCATGTAGACTCCTTGGATTAGGCCATCTTTTTATTACCTCTACCTTTTGTGGATCCATACAAATACCACCTTTAGAGATAATGTGACCTAATTATTGAATCTCTTGAAAAATGCACTTTTCTTTTGGTTAGAAGAAAGCCTAATCTCTCTCAAAACTTACCAGTTCATGCTATTGCCTTTTGAACTCCTCTTGTGGAGCTTATAAAGCTCACTAAGGAGGCTTATTAGGCAGTGAGCTTCATGGTAAAGGCTCCATTGCATGGTCATTGTCCCCTCATTGTGGAGATAGCTCATGGGGGTATCATCAATAAAAACATTTTGGAATCCATTTAGGAATGTAGAAAATTCTAATTCCTCTTGATTCCCGTCTTTTTTTTTAATTGTTATTGGTTGAAACATTGAATTCATTTACAGACTTTTCAACAAAAATCATGTATATGAATATATAGATTTTTATTAACTTACGAAAAGCATGAATATTTACATGGTATAGGATGCTACCCGACTCATAAACATGTATGTACATATCTCCTAGCTTAGGAAAAACAAAAGCCTTTTGCTATGAGCATCCTCTTTTGGAGTTTCCAGCATAGAAACTCAAGGCGGATTGTTGCGTGCATTTATTTGGGGACAAGCACGATAGACATGCCCTTGATGTCCACACTTGTAGCATTTGTTATCCTTACGATAACACTCTAGCTCTATTGGAGAGAGTCTATTCTTACCTTTGTAGACTCCTTTCTCCTTAGCGTTGTTATCGGTGTTGCTAGAGTTGCCTTTGGAGGAAGTTTGAGCATTATTCCTTCCTCTAGGCTCATTTTGATCCTTCACTTCCATGGGCTTAGAGTTTCTCTTAACCCCTTGCTGGAAATTGATTTGAGAGGCGACCATAGTATGGTGTATGACCGCCGATATGGCATTAGGCCTTTGTGAGTTAATATACTCGGCCATCTCATCAAAAAGACCCGCACAAAATTGTTGCTTTTGCTCCTCAAAGCCTATCTTTTTGTAGACACTGGCTTTGAGAAGTAAATCCCAAAACCTATCTACATACTTCTGGATAGACTCGTAGGGAGAAAGTTTCAAGCTTTGCCATTCTGTGAGGACATTGTCTTTAGTGTTGCTTGCCAAAAATTATTTCATGATGGAGGCTCTTAAAGCCTTCCATGTCCTTGGAGCTTTCCTTTGGGCTCGTAGGCTAGCCCACCATTGACGAGCGGAGCTCTGAAAATGCATAGATACCTGACGCAGTTTAGAGGACTCCATAAAGTCATCATCACCAAAGGCCACATCAAACTGTTGGATGAAGGCCAAGATCTTGTCCGTAGCACCAAAGGTGCCATCATAGGTAAGAAAAGTGTTGTCCTTTCCTCCCTCCTTGAACTTCTTTAGCTTCTTGGACCTTCTCCATACCGGATAGGACTTGCGATGGCCTTTCCTTTTGGGCTCTTTGAGAGAAGAGCCGCTACCTTCATTGGAATATGAGGAAGGTGATGAAGATGGAGAAGAGGGTGATCTCTTTCTCTCCTTTTACTTCTTTTGGTACCTCTCTTCCTTTTTGTGATAACGAGGAGGAGGACTTTCCGGCAATCTTTCTCTCTTGGGGGGAGTTGGAGATCGTTGAGGCTGCCATCTTCTTGGAGCCACATCTTCAGAAGTATTGGGAGACTCACTTCTTTCTCCTTCTCTTGGGGAAGGCTCTATATTAGAGACTTCACCTTTCTTCTTGGATGGAGGTAAGCCCGCTAGTAATCATTTAAACGCTTCATATGGGTTATCCTCTTCTCTCACCGTAGAGAGCCCTCTCTTGGAAATCTCTTGAAGAGACTTCTCAGGTGCTCTCTCTTTTGGGGAAGTTTGGACAATCCCATAACTATGAAGTTGTTGGAAAACTTCACCTTGTAGGGCTAGGTTTCCCATAGCTTGTTGCAGCTTAGAAACAAGACACTTGATAAACATGGGAGCATCATCATTAGCACCTTCATGTGCAAAATCAAAGTTATCAATACTCGTTCTACTCTCTTGATTATTGTAAGCCATGTTAACAAAATTTATGCATGTACTTAGTGTATGATTTGGCAATTCAAAACCTTAGTTGCCACTCCTCTTAGCCTTTGAAAATTGGCTCTTAAGTATCTACACCCATGGCTCAAAGTGGTTAATTATAGAGAGTAGAGGAGTAGGTCTAACATAGCACAATTGCCGAGGGTTAGCTCCTTTCGGACTTCTTATGGCTCAATAATGGTAAAGCCGTAGGCAAAGACGTAGGCAAATCTAAAAAGACTCCATTATTAAGTCCAAAGCTCCCGAGGTGTGCACCATATCCCACATAGTGGGCTCAACAAAACCGATAATAGATCCCACTTCCACTTACCCTAATATAATTAACAACATCAACCATTTATAGGCTACTTAAGGACCTCTCTTCTTAAGCAAGAAAAGAGAAACCAAATGCTCTGATACCAATGTAATGGAAATGGCCTATGATTTTAAAGAATAGCGGAATGAAGAGAATTAGAGTGAGCAACTTTGAGAGCATAGAGGGTGAACTTAATTGGTAGTAACAACTTAATCATAACACTTAATTAACTAGGCATGAGCAATACTTTTGCAAGAGAGAGAGAGAGAGAGAGAGAGAGAGAGAGAGAGAGTTTAGAGAATATGACAACAGTTGAGGACCGGATTTATGTGGAGCCCGTCCCCCCTCCAAAAGGCATTTGTATTATAGATTCTCTCATTAAGAGAGACTTGGTACAATACAATCTTTGTGTTCCTTGAGACCTCTTTGGAATTATGGAGATGGAAGCTTCATATACCAAGCTTTTGCATAATATCAACAATCAATCTTAGCTTGAAAACAATCAAGAACTCATGAACATCATTAGTCTTTGTGTTCCCTAAATCATTTGAGTGCATGAAGATGTATACTTTTATGCATCAACTTGTGCCTAAAGCAGCAATTAATCTACCTTGCAATACAATTAATATACTTGCATTAAGTAACTAATCTACTTGCAATAAACCATTAGACTTCTTGCAATAAGCATAACATGCACTTTGTAGAAAGCATTAACTATCCCAAGCCTCAGTCCCAAGACCTCAAACACCTTCGAAGGTGGAGAGAGCTAGCAGGGAATGAGGGTAGGGAAGAGGAAGAAGAAGTATTCCATAGGAGAAAGACATAATTCCTCACTTATCATCACTCTTATTGCTTAGCATACATAATAGCATTAGTAATGAAGATGGGGAAGATGGAAAGCTTAAGAATTAAAGCATAGCTCTTGGTTGGATTTGCATTCCATAGCCAAGAGTGTTGGTGTAGGCTCTCAACTTCTCAAGGAGCTTGGAGAAGGAGATGGAGCTCTTGCACCTTGCCTAGCACACCATGAGAGTGTTTGTGAGTGTGTGTGGGTGAGTATACCCCCTAAGCAACCCCCTAGCTTGCTTGGGTCGACCCCCCCTTGTAGCTCATGCTTGAAGCTCATTGGACCCCTCCTGGCCTAGCCAATCATAAGCAGGAGGCATTACAAGCAGCAAGGGTAGCCTTGAGACAAGTGTCCCCCTTTCCCCTTTGAGAGAGAGGACTTGATAAATGAAAAATTAATTAATTAAATCCCCTAAATTATCATTGGACCCCTTGGGTGGCCAACCAATAGGCTTTAGGCACACCATGAGGGCAACATGAGGAGGAACTCGACAAGTGTCCCTTTTGCTTTGTTTGTACCATGCATGCCTTGTGTGAGTGTGTGGGTGTTCTCTCTCATTCCCCCCTCATGTAGGGCTCGCCCCCTCCTTGTAGGGATTGAATCTTTGACTTTTTGACACCTCAACCCCTCATGCATAGGCCCAGTTCCTACCACAAGCTTGGCGCTTAAGCACTTTAAGCTTGGGCTAGGTTCTCACCTCAAGTGCAACCCTAACATCTCAAGCATGTCAAGCACCTCAAGCATCTCAATCATTAAGCACCTCAAGCATCTCAAGCACCTCAATCATCAAGCACCTTAGTCATCAAGCATGACAAGCAGGACAAGCACCTCGAGCTGGGTCGGGTTCCCGCGCCTCAAGCTCCCTAGCTTACCTAAGGTCAAAGGAGTTTTACACACATTATTGGAGGTCTTCAATGAAGCTAACCCTAAGGTCTTATGCTCCATTGGTTAGCCTTTCTCTTTGATAGAGCATCTCTCATTTGGGCTCCTTTACCATTGGCCCCATGTTGAGATAGATTTATAAGCACATGTCTATATCTTAACCCTTGCTTCCGTTTATTCTTCCACATTAAGTGATCAGTTTAATATGAGAAAATAATTTGGGTTGGTTAGATATTAGTTTTTCTGATACCTACAGCCTGTTTTCTCTTGCTATGAGCATCCAAATGGTGCTCTTGGATGACCCAGCAATTGACTACCTTCTCTTTCTTCACTTCTTCCCAGAAGAGAGTGCCCTTCTTCCGGGTTTTTAATCCCTTCACGTTCCACGATTGAATAGAAAGAGTATCCATCATTGGGAAAGGGGGACAAATTATTCTGCCTCCAAGAACTCTTCAATAGAGTTCCCATTCCGATTGTCCTCTTCCATTGGCTCCTTTTCTGCTGGAACCTGCATGGTATACAACTTGGAATTGAAAAGGTCCTCTTGATTCATCTTCCCCAAAACTTCGAATTTGTTGTCATATAGAAAAGGAGATTTTGGAAAATTCGGCGGGAGACCTTTGATTTGTCCCAAGGCCCTAACCTGTGCTTTGAATCGTTTACATGAAATATGAGATACTTGTTGCCAACCCTCATCCTTTGACCTAAGAGTTGGAGACATCACGGTCTTCTGGATTACTGGGGTGGCGTGAATTGTATTAAGAAGGAACAAGATATACATAAAAAAATCCACAGAAGAGGTTAGATCTTTTTGAGGTAGGAAAACTTCAAAGTTATTTTATTAATATGTTTTGGAGGGGGGGGGGGGGGGGGGGGGGGGGAAGAAAGCTGATAGGGGTGCATAATTTTAGTTAAGCCAATGAAAACTAGGCAGCCCTTGTGGTATTATTATCGCTTGTTACCTTCTGAAATCTGAGAAATCAAGCTTCCCTAAAACAAATTTTATAAGGTGACGATAAAACGTCAATCCTCCATTCTCTCTAAAATTCCAAAACATTTGAGCTCACAGTAAACATAAAAAGGGCTTGAATTGCATTGTGCAGTTGAAGACTGTGTAGTAGTGAGTATGCACTAGTAATGCTCTCATCACTTCAAGCATAGTTATTAGTAAGACTAGCAAAACGGCGCCGCCTTCGGCGGTAGCATGGCTCTCTCAACTCTCTCTATATCTATTTTGGGGTGGAATTTCTCCTTTTCCCCTTGCCCAGGCCCAATGTTCGAGAAAAACTATTTTTCCAAACATACAAAATTCCCTTTCTTGAATTTGCGAAGAGGAAATTTTAAAAATTACATTATTTTTCTCTATTTTGGGGTGGAATTTCTCCTTTTCCCCTTGCTCTCAACATGCATTTTTGGAATAAAAAACAACATGATATTAAGCTGAGACACATTTTCCCCAAACACTGATACAAAATTCCAATTCAAGAAAGGGAATTTGCGAAGAGGAAGTTTTAAAAATTAGGAAATTTTGGGGTGGAATTTCTCCTTTTCCCGTTGCCCCCAAAATGGATTCAAGAAAGAGAATTAGCGAAGAGGAAGTTTTAAAAATTAGGAAATTTTGGGGTGGAATTTCTCCTTTTCCCCTTGCCCCCAAAATGTACATCTCCTACCACATTGTTTCATCTCTCTCTCTCTCTCTCTCTCTCTCTCTCTCTCTCTCTCTCTCTCTCTCTCTCTCTCTCTCTCTCTGTGTGTGTGTGTGTGTGTGTGTGTGTGTGTGTGCACGCGCGCGCGTGCAGAAGAGATTAATATAATATTTCATTCTCTCTCTCTCTCTCTCAGGCCGAGGCAGTGTTTGGGAAAAATCATTTTTCCAAACATAGAAAAATCCTTTTCTTGAATTTGTCAAGAGGGAATTTTTTTAAAAATGTTTTTTTAATCAATTGCACTATTTTTCTCTATTTTGGAGCGGAAGTTCTCCCTTTCTCCTTGCTCTCAACCGGCATTTTTGAAATTGAAATCGACACGATATTAAGGTGAGATATATTTTTCCCAAACGCTAGAGATAAGGAAAAAAAATCACTTGAAAATTTCAAAAAAGTAGCGTAAACTATTAAAAATGCCAGTTATTTTGCAAATTTTCTATCCTAAAGGGTATTTTGCATGTTCGTGAAAATGAATTTTTCTTGGACCCTTGTCACTCCCAGACATCTCTCTCTCTCTCTCTCTGGCCTACCTTGATTCACCTCACCGTAGCTGGCGCCCCCACAACCTGCTCTACAACACTGTGACGGTTGACCCCAACAGCCCGGGCCCAATGTTTGAAAAAACTATTCTCCCAAACAAACAAAATTCCCTTTCTTGAATTTTTCAGGAGGGAATTTTTAAAAATTATGTTTGTTTAAAAAAATTGCACTATTTTTCTCTATTTCGGAGCAGAAGTTTTCCCTTTCTCCTTGCTCTCAACCGTCATTTTTGAAATTGAAATCGACATGATATTAAGCTAAGATCAATTTTTCTCAAACACTGGAGATAAGGAAAAAAATCACGTGAAAATTTCAAAAAAAATAGCGTCTATTAAAAATGCCAGTTATTTTGCAAATTTTCTATCCTAAAGGGTACTCTGTGTGTGTGTGTGTGTGTGTGTGTGTGTGTGTGTGGCCTACACTGGTTCACCACGTTGTAGCAGGCGCCCCCACAACCTGCTACAGCACTGTGACGGTTAACCCCCTTTCTTGAATTTGCAAAGAGTTTTTTTTTTTAAATCAGGTTATTTTCTCAAAGTTTTACACTATTTTTCTCTATTTTTGGGTGGAATTTCTCCTTTTCCCCTTGCCCGGGCCCAATGTTTGAGAAAAACCATTTTTCCAAACATACAAAATTAGGTTATTTTTCTCTATTTTGGGGTGGAATTTCTCCTTTTCCCCTTGCCCTCAACATGCATTTTTGGAATCGAAAACAACACGATATTAAGCTAAGACACATTTTCCCCAAACACTGATACAAAGTTCCAATTCAAGAAAGGGAATTTGCGAAGAGTAAGTTTTAAAAATTAGGAAATTTTGGGTGGAATTTCTCCTTTTCCCCTTGCCCCCAACATGCATTTTTGGAATCGAAAACAACACGACATTAACCTGAGACACACGCGCCCGGACATGAGGCCGCGCGATTGTTCTAACCCGTCACAATTTTTTTCTATTCTGGGGTGGAATTTCTCCTTTTCCTCTTGCCCGATGCCGTGCATCCTTGGGTGTTGTTGATGATGATGATAATGATTTTAGTTTTTCACTTTACTTCATTTTTATTTTGTAATCACACATTGTATTAGATCCATCAAGATTGTACGAGTTTGGTCTCATAGACCCTTGGCCCTTTGAAGACGTTTAATATAACATTTCATTTCATCTCCCTCCTCTCCACGTGAGACTGCTCTCTCTCTCTCTCTCTCTCTCTCTCTCTCTCTCTCTCTCTCTCTCTCTCTCTCTCCCAGTCACTTCCACGTGCGATAAGGTGGGCGGGCCGCGAGCGCTCTTGAGTCCTCATCACACTGCACTTGACAGGCCCCACATGCGAGAAGCACGTCTTGAGTCTCTCTGTCTCTCTCGCTGAGTCGCTGTGTTGCTGGGCTGCAAAAGACACACGTCGAAAGAAGGAGGTCACGCCACATGGCAGGGAGAGGGAACCGGAATTCCCTCCCCCATTATCCTTAGTATAGATGCTACTAATGTGACTATGTCAAGCATAGTTATTAGTAAGATGTTACTAATGTAACTATGCCAGCTCCACATAGTTACAAAGGGTCTTGCATAATTGTATATAAGACAAATAATGGGCACACCATGTGAGCATATAGGAGACACAACAATTGAAAAAAGTAATTGATAACTATGCATCGTGTGACCAGCCAGTGCTTAGCACAAGTACTTCATGGCTCTATTCACCCTTTATAGATATGAGACTTTACACAAGGTACGGTCTTGCCATAGGGAACAAGGTGAGGAGTCAAAATGCATGTTGAATTTAAGGGGAGATGAAAGTTATGGGGAGTAGGTTTGAACGAGTGCTTACAATCACATGTCATCTTTGTTATCTTTGTTGTGTCTTAATATAACTAGTATGTGACCCGTGCGTTGCTGCGACTTCAGAAGCAAGGCTAAACTCTATGGCACCCTTCTCCAATGCTCGAGAAAAATTTAGGTGTAGTCTCGATGTAGTGTAATCCCACGTGCAAATTTTGAGATTTACCTCTAAATTTCAAACTTGAAGGTGAGAGAACCTACAAAATCTAGTGTAAAACCTTCAAATTTAGTCAATTTATCTCTAAAATTTCTCATATAAAGATTTATCAAATTTTTGGAAAAAAGTTTTTTCTTTTGAGGACTGCTCTCCTCCCTCAACTTCCCCCCTGTGCAAACATTCTCTATGCATCGATAAGATAATGCCAAATAATAACGGGTTTTCCACATTTAAAAGATGATATGGAGCTCGTTCTATGGTAGAGGAGCTAGTAAGTGGCCGCACTCCAAAGCAGAGCCCTGCCCACCCCCAATAAAAAAGATAAAGCTGCACCAAAAGCAAGTTGATCCCGTGCGTGAACTGTTTAGCTCAGAGCTGAGGTGTGCAAATGCGATATGTTGGCGTGAGGGATCAATCCCTGCTGGCAATGACGTTTCCTTTACCCTTGAGATCGTGTTCTTACTGGTGCTCGATTTTTTTACACACGAACTCAAAGTTTTTGTGCGCATTTTCATGATTGTCCATTGCAGTTGATGTCATCTTTTGCTGCTGATGTGCCCACGCAAGTTGCTGAAAATGGTGAAGGCAAGCTCACTTAGCGTCGGGTTCAACTTTGTCGTCTCTATACTGGCTCCTCTACCCTATTAATGTAGCTAGGTGAACATGAGATTGAGAGTGAGGGAAAGCAAGCATCAATGAGTTTCAACCATTTAACATTCTCATTGACTCTTCACTCTCTCTTTCCCACTCTCTAAGAGAGAGAGAGAGAGAGAGAGAGAGAGAGAGAGAGAGAGAGAGAGAGAGAGGCAAGGGTGGGAAAACTTGTAGAGCTTGTGTAATGAGAGGTGGTGTTGTAACTTGGTAGGTGGGACCAAACCTAATCAAATTTCACGAAAGTTAAGGCTAAATGTTCTTGCAAGAATTGGAGCGGTCCCATCATTATCTCATCGCCCCGACACACTATAGAGAGAGAGGCAAGGGTGTACTGTAGAGCTTATGTTATGAGAGGTAGTGTTGTAACTTGGTAGGTGTGCAAACTTGAAGAGCTTATGTAATGAGAGGTAGTGTTGTAACTTGGTAGGTGGGACCAAACCAAACCAAACGAAACCAAATTTCACAAAAGTTAAGGCTAAATGTTCTTGCAAGAAGAAAATTGGAGTAGTCCCATCATTATCTCATCCCCCAACACACTATAATAAAGTAGGAGATCCATGGCTTGGAACATGAATTTTCATACCAAGAGATCATTCTTTAAAACTAATACCCCACCCTTTAGCATTATCTCCATATCCTTACTAGTGCTTTGATGATGAATGATGATCGGAGAGAGTGACATTGAATTATGATAGCCTTATCATACTATCATGATGACTGAGGAGTCCAAGCATCAAATTAAATAGTGAATTTATAACATATAATAATCCAAATTACCGCATGTACATCTTTGAGAGATGATCTATTGAACTCACCTTTGAATACTTGAGCCTATCTTCTCATCTGCAATTTGCACTTGAGTAGTGATCCAACTTAGCTCCCACTCCCTTCGATATGAGACATATTACTAGAGCATTAGAGAAGTGTTCTCCATTGCTTCACATTAGGCCCCTTGCAACATCAGTAAGCTTAGCTTCATACCCTACTTGAGTGCTTAGATTTTATCATATTCAAATTTGGTTTCCTCCCATTTCTTGCCTCCTAGCTACTTCATGGATGCTCAACTAGCACCCTCATCTCCATGATCCTCAAGTATCAAGGGTCATTAATCAACTTAGCATAAAGTATTTGACATGTTTTATTTGGTCCCATACGTCATATTATAGCCTTTGATAAGGATAATACTCTCTCTCTCTCTCTCTCTCTCTCTCTCTCTCTCTCTCTCTCTCTCTCTCTCTCTCTCTCTCTCTCTCGTACGCCACGCGCGTACACACACACACACACACACACACACACACACACACACACACACACACACACTCTTACTTTGGTGGACCCATCACTTATACAAAACCCCAATGAATATGACAACCATATGACACAGTAATAAAATCTATTCTTTTTTATAGAGATAATCACCACTAAGTATTGATTGACTGACACATATTGCAGACAATATTACATCACTGGGAAGTAAGTGATAGAATCGCTGAGTCCAGTGGACAGCATAAGCTCATGCTGTAAAGATACAAAAACCTTCCTCTTTCTCTAAATAAGTGAACCCATGCTCGTGTAATTATGAAGTCTTCAGCTTGTAGAATTGATTTTTTTTGTTTTTTCCCAAAAAAAATTTGGTTCCTTGGAATGGGTTTTCTTTCCAATAATATAATTTATGTGCATTTAAAATATCTGGGTATCATGATAGTGGACTACAACCAATAAAATCCTTTTTTTTGCAATGACTTGTTTAGGAATGGTACAAGTGCTAGCACATGCACATAAATCGACTCGCACCTACATATCCATGGCCGATTTTAATGCACTGTTTTCTCATCAATAATAAACCCTGCTCTTGTACAGGAATCCCCCACCACTGCTATCCCCTGCAGCTTGCACCTAAACATTCATTGAAGCACCTAAACATTCATTGAAGCCTACACTCTGCTCATACAAGCAAGGACCGCGTTGCACCTACACACACACTATGCCATCACTTGGTCGCACACACAACACAAGAAGTTGAGCGACTGGTCCTTCTGTAGAAAATATGGATGCAAAATCTTATCACTCACACTCACTCACACACACACACACACACACACACACACACACACACACACACAGAGGGTTGATTTCAAGAGGTGGATCATTGAGAAAAGGAGCTCATCGAAGCATTAATACACTTGTCTAGCGACATACAAGATGGCATCAACCACGGCTACTCAGGTAGGCAGCTGACTGCCTACTGAGAATAATCAAGTGATACAACTATAATAATGAAGTTTTGCATTTTGGAGGATCTCAAGTACATATTACTGGGTTTTTTGTTTGCTAACTATGTAAGGGAATAAGTAGGTCGCTTACAACACTACTTTTCAAAACATATACTGTTTTTTTTTTACTGTCTATATCAAGTTGAAACCATGGTTGATGGGCTTATATGAACTTTTTGCATTCTAGAGGAATTCAAGTACATGGTTTTTTCAAAGAAACCTGTTTACGTAACATATAAGGGGATAAGTAGGTCGTTTTTTGGAACTTCTTTTCAAAATGAGTACTTTTTCTTACTGTCTGAGCCTATAAACCAGGTTTGATTGGCTTACCACTTGATAATTACAACCTGTAAAGACTAATCTCTTTTTGGCATTAGATACCAAACAACTCAAAAAACACCGAGTTGATGCGCTTGAGCATCGATTGTAGACTTATGTATGATAGAGTGGGAATTTGATACATCTTGTATGACTTCCAATTATGTCAAACAAATTAATCAATAACAAATGAAGGTTGTTGTTAACATTTGGAAACGATTTTTGAACAAGGGACTAAGTATGCCTAACAAGATAAACATACATGATATGGATGTATACCAGTATCGGATGATCGCCAATTAGGGAAACTCTGGCTATGACATAACCAAAATATGGAAACAAGGTGATGATATATGCATATTGTATTTATTGGGATTACATTAAAGTCTGTTTCTTAATAGAATAACAACCAGAGGAAGAGAAATTTTCATCCCTATCATACATCATAGGACACTACCAAACGGTAAAACAAATCTACTTGAATGGTTGGAAGGAATGTCAAGCGTGACAAGAACAACAATAAATGATACATTTTAAAGGGATACTGCACCAACATTTTTGACTTTCTTTAATTATTTATATACATATTGTATGATTACTTTAGAAAGTGGTTTTTTTAACAGAATATATCATTACCTTATATGTCAACATGGTTATGGTAGGTTTTACTTAATACTGTTATACATACATTGCCATTTTCTCATGAATAGATGTGTTTTTAGGAAAAAGCAAAGATATCACTTACAAATAGACAGCTAGGATGCGTGTATTTATCATAGACCCAATTAAATTAGCTGCTATAAATGAGAAATCAATATTAGAATGTGCCAAGCTGGACTCTAATTCTTTCGTAACGTGACAGAATCCAAACAAGTTACCCACATCTAGGACAAAACAATATTTGGCTAGAAAAGGCAAAAAAGTTATACATTATATTAAATAAACATCAATGTAATTACACTTGAGTGTGCGAGGGGGTTTTTTTTTGGGATGGACAACGATTACAAGCGGCTGTTGTAGCCCTGTATCTGTCTTCCCACAATGCCACTGTATGTTCTTATACATCTGTCTTGTTTGGATGGTGGAAGGTACAATCTTCAGCCTTTTTCGAGTGAAGATCTTTTGCCACACATATGTTTCTTATGTTTCTTTGAATAAAGAAAAAGATTGCAGTCTATTATTTTTTAAAAGTGGTGTACTCATGATATATAGTAAGTACACTTTAATTATACAATGTGAATATCAAAGGGGATTCTCAATTTAAAAACACACACACACAATTCTTCACATGGGTGTGTGTGTGTGAGACAGAGACACACATACATACATACATATATACATATACATACACACACACACACATATATATATATATATATGTATGACAAAGTACTTTAAAAAAGAGTATAAAAGTGTTTCTTTATAGTTGTTCTCTTTAAAAAGTCAAATATAAAGGTGCACAAATTCTTTGAACATATCAATATTGATCTCAAAAGAAGCTCCTTGAAAAGACAAAGCCAAATATATTTTCAAAATTTAAGCTTTCTATTAAACAAAAAATCTCCACCAAAATTACCTTTTTTTTTTGTTGTGTGGACTTTTATTTTATGCAGAGCAAAAAGCATTTTGACTTTGCATTGCAAAAATGCTTTTCATTTCCTACAATGTTACCTTTCACTTTTGCATTTTAAGTCTTCTTACCCTTCACTTTTGCCAAAAAAGACTTTTCATTTCCTACAATGTTACGTTTCACTTTTTCATTTTAAATCTTCTTACCCTTCACTTTTGCATTTTAGATTGAAGTTTTGTAAGGGTTTCTTTGCAATCAACCAATGTGTGATGTGTGGACGCCCTCTCCTTTCCCTTCTATTCCTTGTAAGCCTGTTGTATAAAAAATGCCCGAACATAACTTTGCATGGCACTAAGATAGAAGAACTTGGGCTACTTGTTCCTCATGCTTGCTAAAGCAGCGAGAAACTCCATTTGTGGATTGCCAGACACATTTGCACCACATTCTCCATGGTACACACCCCCTCAATGGAGTGATCTCTTCAAACACAACCTTGTCAAGACTGACTCCTCTACACCAACTACTCGTCCTTCCTTGCCTGAGTCAATCTTGCTTTGCTAGATGAAAAGAAAAGACATGAAAAAAATCAAGAAGGGGAGAGAGAGAGAGAGAGAGAGAGAGAGAGAGAGAGAGAGAGAGAGAGAGAGAGAGAGAGAGAGAGAGATATTCCTTCAAGGAGTTGTGGTAATCGTAAGGAGTTTTGCCTTGACTATAACTTGCATGGAACATCTATTACTTTTGTTGCTTCTTCTTCGTCTTCTTCTTTCTCTCTCCTCTAGCTATCTATTGACATTAGGGATTGTCCTTTTCTTCTTGCAAGAATTGATACAGGGAGTTCTCTCTCTCTCTCTCTCTCTCTCTCTCTCTCTCTCACACACACACACACACACACACACACACACACATTATACAGTATCGCATATGAGGGTGCTATTTGCACCTCCAAGAGCTTGCATTGTGCATTGGTTCGTGATATGTGAGGTGGGATACTTGCTATATAGATCTCTCCTGTGTGTGTGTGTGTGTGTGTGTCTCTCTCTCTCTCTCTCTCCACCGTCATGGATTTCCTTTTTTCTCCTCCAAACAACATGAAAACATGTAACAATGCTCTCTACTCAATGACTTTTTAAGAAAAATAAAGAAGTAGCACATGTAGGTGTAGTTTAGAACTTTACAATATCAGTTTGACTTAAGTTTTTGGACTATAGAAGGCC
The DNA here is from genome assembly GCF_014529385.1 of Adiantum capillus-veneris. Classification (NCBI taxonomy): domain Eukaryota; kingdom Viridiplantae; phylum Streptophyta; class Polypodiopsida; order Polypodiales; family Pteridaceae; genus Adiantum; species Adiantum capillus-veneris. The sequence goes on from NC_140934.1 coordinate 63,018,407, forward strand.
ATAGTGGGGTGGGTGGATTTCTGGTGCAAATCGTGGACCGTAGATGCGAGTTGAATGGATGGAGGACACGTGAACTTTAGGCTTGAAAGTGAGGGGCTTCATTAGGCTAGGTCTTTTCTTGTTGTGGCGTGAAGGTGGGTGGTTCTGTAGCTTGGATGTGGAGCATGCGCTTGCCATGCAGCACATTGAAGGGGTGAGGGGTTAGTGCACATGAGACTGAGGAGGGTGGGACTTCCTTTTGATAGCATGGCGACGCGTGTTTTCTAGCTACCACTTGAAGGCGGGCGCCTGTCTGCGACATGGTTGTGCGCATGTGATGCATTGAAGAGGTGATTTTGCTTTGGTAACGTGATGGATTTAGCAGTTCCGACCTTGCTTTATGTAGGAGTCTTCAGCTCAAACTTCAGCACAAGGAAGTCTCTATCTACGGCAGGATCTGGTTTGATTATGGGAGATCGAAACAATGATGAGGTGTAGGATTTTGGATTTTCTTGAATGTGTTGCACTGGTTTTTTGCATGTAGTCTCCATAGCCCGATCGGAGAGTTTCAAGGCTAGGCTTTGTAATGCATTGAATGCAGTATCATATTGGTGATGATATGTAGCCTTTTGGATCGTCTTAAATGTGTTGTAATGTTGATGGCATTGGGAATTTGCAAAATGCTATGAATAGGCAAGTTTTATTGTATTATGTGACTTTTGAATTATGTATAACTCCTCTATATAAGTGCCAAAACTACTTGCTTTTTTTGTGTAAACCTGCTATGCAAACTTCATAGATTGTGTGTATGTAAAGTTTGTGGTGATGGCTTCTAAATAGTTTGCTGCTAGTCCTGTTGACGTTGGGGCCGACATGTGGTATATGAGTAGTGATGAATATGAGGAGGCCGAGAGCATGGACTTTGAGCAGGGTGAGCTATTGTAAAGGGTTGGACATTTTTAGTGGATGTTATTGTGTTTCTTCTTTATGATATATGTTCTGCTCATTAGTCAATTTGAATGCTCATTCATAATCTTTACAATTCTTCATGCTTACTCTTAGTCATGTTTACGAGCTCTTTGTGATGGATATTTTGTCACAGTTGTAAGCATGCTTCTCTGGCGTTGTGAGTCACGGCAAGGTTGCCTTTTCCTTGAGCCCTCAATCCCTCGTGCTCATCGGCTTGCTCTCGACGCCATGCCAGGTGCCTCTTGACGCGCCTGTCCTTTACACATTGTGCAAGGCTACATAAATAGCTTCACTCACATTGGTGATCTCCAATGATGTGACTATGGTTGAGCTTAGGTGTTGGCTCTACTCTACTGCTAGCTGGGCCTTACGGAAGGGTTTTAGCCTGAACAATTTGGATGATGTGTTTTTGGGGTCAAAATTTGTAGTGCGGCCCAAACCAGCGGAGAAACCAAAAGTGTATAAGTTGCTAAAAGATGAGATTATCTCTTGACAACTCAAGAGAACAATGATGTCTCTTGCTTGTATTGCATTGCATAAAGCTACATTTTGTCAAGCTCCTTTTGAATTGAGTCAGGAGGGTGCATTTTGTTAAGATAATTTTGAATTGAGTCTGTGCTAGGAAAGCCCTCCACGTCAGTTTTCAAATTCCTCGTGTATATGTGTCCATGTGATTTAGCTTAGTTGTTAAATGCTAAATTGACCACCTCAATAAGTGTGCCATTTTGTCCATGAGTTTTTGAATTTTCCTAAACCAAGCAGGAGTCATATGTTTGCGTTGGGAACGTGAGAGGCCCCATGGTTAAATTTGAATGGTGAGCATCATAAGGAAAGATGAAAGGAGCTTCCATTGCCGTCGTATGCTACACTGCATGACAAGATGTTTTGCTTTTGGTGTTCTTTGTTTGCTGTCCCTGTCTGTTTGCAGGCTTGTATTTTTTCCTTCGTGTCTGTGTTGTGCCTATCTTCTGTGAAGTGTGTGGCTTGTTGTAGATGGCGGAGGCAGTCTCACTGGCGGAGGCAGTCTCACTAGGTGTGAACCAGCTCCTGTAAGCCGAGCAACGGACCAATCAGTAATTACCATGGTGGTTACCACAATAACTCCAAGAGGCTGTAAATAGGACCCATTACATTGTAATCGGGTTGGCTGTACTTTTGGGCTGTTTTATCTTTTGACTTCTTACTCTTAGTTGTGTGATTGTAGTCTTGAAGTTGTTCCCGAGCTACATTATCCTCACTTGTACTCTTACCTTGTAATCCCTAATACAGAAGTCGAGTGTACTTCAACCAAATTTACTTTGTATCCATTACTTCTGAATCTGAAACTGAATCTGAACACTAATTCCAGTCATTCAATTTGTCTCTCTCTCAGCAGATGTATTCCAGTTCACGTAACTGTTCTAGTTCAGTTTCCATCTTTTCCTCCAGTTCTACCGATTGAACTAATGAATTACCAGCAGCTGTAAATTCCAACACTAGAATCAGCTATCTAAAGAGATCAGCTCCAATTCCATTTTGGTGATCACGGTGGCTAGAGACGTTGCTTGTTGACCAGCAAACTCCTCTCCCAGTTTGAGTTTCAGATGCAATAATGGCACTCAAACCCAGTCGTGGCCGAAAACCATCCTACCGCACTGACCCTATCCATGAGGAGTCAGAAAGAAATTTTGATCCCAAGGATGAACAAGTAACTGACACTGAGGCTCAGGAGGAGCACAGTCATGCTGATGAGGCAAAGGACTCTCAGCATTCTAGTCAGTCCAGAAGACGAAGGGCTGAAAGGGAAGAACGCAAGTCTAAGAGTTCTCGGACCACACAGGGGGACGAAGGAGCCAAAGGTAGTAAAGGAAATCGTCATAGTTCCAGTAGAAAAGCCAGGCAGGAAACAACAACTGAGATGGAGGTAGAAATTAATTGGGATGCAGACATAGACCATTATAAGAAAGCTTCAAAAAGGAGTCAGGATCCCAAGGTCAGAAGATGAAGAAATGATGCTGATAGACATGATTACAAATCTTCACTGAAAATTTCTTTTCCCGTGTTCAAAGGGAGAAAGAAGGATGACCCAGATGTTCATATCCAAGCCTTTGAGCACTATGCTGGGTTAAAAAATATTGATGAACATGACTGGGGTGAATACTTTCCACAAACATTAAAGGAGGCAGCAAGGAAATGGTACTATCATTACCCGGCTTGTCAACTCAGATCATATAATAAACTGCTTAAAGCTTTCCGACTGGAATATTCAGACAACAGAGGGAATGAGGATATACTCAGTGAGCTCGATAAGATAAAGCAGAGAAAATTGTCAAACAGAAGTTATGTTGAGAAAATCAAGGAACTAACTAGACAACTGTAGGAACCACCATCCGAAAAGCGGCTGCGAGCATGGTTTTTGAATGGTTTTTGCAGTAAGAAGCTTAGGGAATAGGAGGTGCCGGCACCAACCAAGAAATTCAATGATTTGGTGCAGTGAGATCCGAAGCTAGAACAACAACCTAAGAAGGAAAAGAGTCATAAGAAGAGGAGGTCCAGTAGTAGCAGTACTTCTACTAAAGATTCTGAGTCCAATAGAGCCCCCAGTAGTTTTGAAAGTAGTTTAGATGAAAGGACCAAAGACAAGATCAAGAAGGGATCTTGGTCTAGGAAGATTGAAGAGATGGCCCGGAAAATTGCTGAAATTAGCCAGACCAGACAGCCGGTAAGAAGAATGGAAATCTGGTGTTCAAAGTGTAAATTTAAAGACTATCTTTCAAACTAATGACCACATTGCACTTATTGCAAAGCCTATGGCCATATATGGAACAACTGTGGTATTCCCATTCATCATTTTAAGAAGGGAAAAGATTTGTCAGTGGTGGCATTCACCAATGCTGAACCAGTAAGAGTGGAAACTACCAATGCTTCTCAAGAAGAGAAACCAAGTGTCAGTGGTACTGGGCCAAGGCACGGTAGATACCAAGCGGGTACTAGCTGGGGTCGAGGTCGTGGTAATTTTTAGAATCAAAGCCTGAATTGGTATACATGTGGTAAGTATGGGCATTTCGCGGCTCAGTGTCCAGAAACACCTGGGGCTGCGAATACTGAGGCGAAGGTTCCAGAACTAGTTCCTGTACGAGCAGTTACACGAAGAAAGGGGTGGTGATTGAGGAAATTCTAGAATATCCAGCAAAACCAGTCACTCCTGAAAGTAGCAAATGGGCTCAGCAGAGAGAGGTATGGAAGGCCAAGGGTAAAGAAAAGGTGGTTGATGAATAGCAGGAGCAAAGAGAAATAGTGGCAAAAATCATAGAGGATTTAGCCAAGAAGCTGCCAGAGCAGCCAGAGAGTTCTGATGCCCGGGTCATTCATAAGAGACCTACCCAGTTTTCTGAGACAGCACAACCAAATTAGTCGAAGCTTGGGATGCCTGAGACCATGTTGGCTGCAGTACAAGGGTTGATGGAAGAGTTGGGAACTGCTAAAGGAGATGAAAGCACTGAAATAAAGGAATGGTATTGTGAAGATACTACCAGTTCTTCAAGTTCTGACAACAACTTTGATAATGAGAAAGAGGAAATTCATGTCAAGATTTGTGACAGAATTCAGAAACTCAATGTGGAGTTAGAGGACATTAGAAGAACTTTTCTTGAAGCAGCGAAATTCATCAGACAGCCAATGAACACTGAGGTGGAGGCCAGATCAGTTGACTTGACAGCTGTCAGAGATGATGAAGTGCCGGTGATTAAGGTGGACTACAAAGTTTGGAAACAGTGGGAACCACTATCAAGCGTCATACTAGATGGAGGAGCAGGGGTAAACATTCTGGGAGCGCATCTTCAGCAAAAGATGGAAATTACTAACCTGAAACCAGCACCTTTCAAAGTTTGAATGGCGGATCATCGAGTGGTGCAGGCAACTAGAATGATAGAGAATATGCAGATACGAGTGGGCAAAGAAAATTTCAAAGCTAGTTTCCTAGTACTGGATGTGCAAGGAGCGTATGGGATGCTACTGGGACGCCCATGGCTGCGAACGACACAGGCTGTTCACGACTATGCTAATCAGACTTTGACAATACAAGGGGCCAGTGGTAGAATCCAGATTCAGATGAATAACACTAGAAGTTGGAGAAAAGAATTGAGACCCAAAGAGCTTTGCCAGAAGTACAAGGTGAAGAAAATTGAGAGAATGTTAGCGGCTATGAATATTTTTCCATTAACAGAGATAGATCTCGATGTAGTTTTATTGAACAAATATGAAGCTGAGAAACAAAAGAAACAATTTCCAGACCAGTTCATTGAACTGAATTCAGGAGAATGTCCAGTTTGGCTAACTGGAAGAACAGAAGAACCAGTTGATTTCAGCACACCAGTAGAACAGTCACACTTTGGAGGAGCTACTGAAAATCAGAATAGTAATTCAGAGCTCAGAGGATCGTCCTGGGATTATGATGAGGAGTCAACCAAGAGAAAGGGTGGAGGGCCTAACTGGTTGCTTCCAGATGATCAGGAGATAAAGGAATGGAATTTGGGGTCTGAGAAAAACCCTAGAATGATCAAGGTTAATAAACATCTGAATCCTATGATGAAAGAGAAGGCACGACATATATTCCATCACTATAAAGATGTGTTCGCATGGGAACATACTAATCTCAAAGGAGTGGATCCAGAGGTCTGTCAACATCGAATACCATTGAAACCGGATGCCAGGCCAGTACGACTGCAGTGCTATCCAATGAATCCAAATCATGCTAAGAAGGTCAAGGAAGAGATTGACAACCTTCTAGAAGCTGGGTTCATTACTGAAGTAGCCAATAGTGATTGGTTGTTTCCTATTGTGGTTGTGCCTAAGAAGAATGGGAAGCTGAGAGTATGTGTAGATATTTTACTTGATGAAATTGTAGGATATGAGATGCATAGCTTTATGGATGGGTATAGTGGTTATAACCAATTACAAATTGCTCCTGAGGATCGGGAAAAGACCACTTTTATTACGGAGTGGGGAGCATTTATGTATCTGGTAATGCCATTTGGCCTTTGCAATGCACCGGCCACTTTTCAAAGATGTATGATGGAAATCTTCAGTGAATTTCTTCATCAATTTCTTGCCATATTCATGGATGACTTCACTGTATATTCCATAGAGGAAAAGCATTTACTATTTTTGGAGATGGTTTTTAAGCGCTATCAGGAAAAGCAGATTTGTCTAAATCCATTCAAATCTGTTTTCTTAGTCTGGAAAGGACAGCTACTGGGACATGTGGTGTCCAGAAATGGAATAGAAATGGCCAATGACAAGATCCAGTGCATTCAACAGGCCAAGGCACCTAGAAATGCATCAGAATTAAGTTTTTTTCTGGGATATATTAATTTTTACAGAAGGTTTGTGCACAAGTTTTCCTCCCAAGCATTACCATTGTATGAGCTTACAAAGAAAACCAGCAAGTTCAGATGGACTACTGAATGTGAAGAAAGGTTTCAAAAATTAAAGAATGCCATCATCAATAAACCAGCTCTTCGACAACCGGATTGGGATGTCATTTTTCATGTACATGTGGATGCTTTGGGATTGGCAATGGGAGCAATTCTAGCTCAACCAAAAGGAAGAATTGTTTATCCAGTATACTTTGCCAATCGCAAGTTCAGTCAAGCTGAACAAGGATATACAACTACTGAAAGAGAAGCTCTAGGGATGGTTTTCAGTGCTACCAAATTCAAACATCATTTGCTGGGCAAGTTGTTTCATTTCTAAGTGGATCATTAAGCCTTATTTTTTCTGATTAGTAAAGTCATTATTCAAGGAACGCTGATACGGTGATTGTTGTTCCTCATAAAATTTGAATTTCGTATTTTCCATAAACCTGGCAAAAACCACTGTGGTGTTGATTTCTTGTCTAGGAGTACAGAAGGCTACTCTAAGGAGTCTTTAAGAGACGAGCCAGTAGATGCAGAGCTATTTCAGCTAGAAGCGGCAGATTCAATTGATCTAGAATTGTATGAATTATATCAATTCCTGTCTAAGGGTGGGTTCTCAGATGATTGGACTTAGAATCAGAAGAAGGCTCTAGTTATTAAAAGACTAAAGTTCACTATCATTGGCGGCTCACTCTACAGATTGGGTGTCGATGGGATTATTCACCGATGTGTGCCTATGGAGGGTAGAATGCAAGTTATTGCAGAGGCACTAATGGGGAATCTAGTGGACATTTTTTGACTGATATTACTTTCAAGAAGATTTTGCAAGCTGGGTTATGGTGGCAGACTTTAATATCTGATGTCAGAAGATTTTGCAAAACCTGTGATATATGCCAAAGAATGGGCAGACCCACACCATCAGACATGACTCCTTTAACACCAGTCCAGCCACTGGGTGTTTTCATGAAATGGGGTCTGGATTTATGGGGCCATTCAAAAAAATTACTCCCAGAAAGAATAGATATATTAATGGCTACCTGTTATGTGACCAAGTGGGTTGAGGCTAAGGCTCTTCCCAACAACACATCAAAATCCACGGCTAGGTTGCTATTTGAGAATATTGTCTACCGATACAAATGTCCTGTGGAGATTGTGTCAAACCAAGGTACACACTTTATAAATGACACTATGGATATTATCATGGATATGCTTTGAGTCAAGCATAAAAAATCAGCACCTTATTATCCTAGATGCAATGGGCAAGAAGAAAGCAGTAACAAGACTGTCAAGACTATCCTTACCAAGATTGTCCAGAAAAAGCCAGAGTAGTGGGACTTGAAACTTCAAACTGCTCTATGGGCATATAGAACAGCTTATAAGGTCACTATGGGGTTAACACCATTTAGAATGGTGTATGGTACTGAAGCTGTTGTACCAATGGAATTTGTCATACCCAGTCTCAGGATGGCAATCGAGCATGGCTTGGATTTTAACCACAATCTTAAAAAGAGACTGGAAGAGCTAACACAGCTAGGTGAGCTGAGATAGAGGGCTATGCTGGAACAAGAAATTGTTCAGCAAAGAAGAAAACACAGGCATGACATATGAATTAAAGTCAGGGAGTTTGAGAAAGGCGATCTGGTTCTCTTATATCAATCAAAATTAGGCCCTAAGAAACCAAACTTAAAGATAGCCTGGGCAGGACCATTTGAAGTTGATTGGGTGCTCTCCAATGGCACGGTAAGGCTGAAAGATTTTTCTGGATTATTGTTTCCAGGGGTATATAATGGAGCTAAAATCAAGCTCTATTATTCAGAAGCTAGGGAAGATTTTCGGGAAAAGGGTATTGATGGTTTGGGAACTGAAGACCAGGAAAATCTAGAATCAGCTATTTTAGGTCTTTTTTATGTACAACCAGTTCTAGAGCCAGTAAAAAAGTCAGAATAGTACTAGTGCGACCAAGCCCTATCCATACCAGAACCAAAAAAATATGGAAACCAATATCAGTTCTTAGGGAAACAACGATCGGAAGGACTATCAACAGTAATCATTTCAAAGACAAGAGAGAGTGTTGTCCAATGCATGTCTCCCACATCACTTGCAGTGCATAGAACTCTAGGAACTGTAAGTGGTGGAGCTTTTATGGTGCAAACGCGTATAGCAGTGAGGCGAGTAAGCGTTTTTCCTCGCAAGACTCCTGCGCAACGCCTACAGACTGTCGTTCATTCACCATCATCGAGCTCTGAAGTTTCTTTGCTACAGCCGCAAACCTCTTCATCCGAGGAGATTGTGGACTGCTGTTTATCCTTGCCAGCCACACGAGGATACGAGTTTGACGAATCAAGTAAGTCATCTTCTTCTTCGTATACTGATTCATTGTCTTCACGGTGTATGGGTAGGAAGAAAATGTCGAAGAAGATGCAGGAAACTATAGAAGAAACCCAAGCCCTTATTGTTGTTGCAAAAGCGACTCTTCCGCTTATTCCTCATAGCAAAATACAGAGATATGTGTTTACTGAGCAAGCAGAGGCCTTACTTAGACTGTGGGATTTGCATATGGTTGTGCAAGCAACAAGGATACAGTTTGACACAGCAATTATAAGGCAATTTTTGGATTCCTTTAATGCCGAAGATGGAAGTGCTATGGTCTATGGTCAGAAAGTGTCAGTCACTCCAGAGAATATTGCTTTTGCATTTCGAATGCCGAATGGGCCAAAGCCATCTGTGGCAACTGCAGAGCAAATCAGTGCAGCCTTGAAACAAGATGATGCTGCCAAAAAGAAACAAAAAGCCAGTGCGCAAGGAGTGCCAGTATCACGTCTGGACATCCCTACTGCCTACCGCGTAGTTGAAGCTGTGAGTCTTAAAAATAATCCTACTTATGTGTCAGAAAAGCTATTTGCTATGCTCTTAGCAAAAATATTGGACTCTACAGTTTCTATCAATCTCTGTCAGATATTATCACACAATGTCCTTCAACAGACTGCCAAGTTGAAGTCTCAGAATGTCTTCAAGGCTTGGTATGTTTGGCAGTTTCTTTACTGGGCATCTGCTCCAGACGCCCATGCCCAGGTAAGATTGGCTTGGAGCTAGAAGCCATTTCCAGTTCGTAGCAATGTTGAATTATCTTCAGATGAAGAGTCCCCAAAAAACTAGTTAGCTCTCACTGGACAAAAGAGAAAGGCCACACAAGAGGGGGCTGGCAGTTCTAAAAGACCAAGGACGACATTGACTAAAAGCACTGCTCTTCTTAAGCAGTTAGAAAGCCAGATCCAAACAGTGTCTACTGAAAAGACTCCGGCCAGTCAGACTGAACAACCTCTCAATCAGACCATTGGTGGAGTCAGCCAGTCAACAGGGAAGATTTCAGCAACCACCAGTACGGAACAAGACCAGTCAAATAGAGCTAGTGCTGAGCAGCCAGTAGATCAGACTGATAAGGAAAAATGACCAACACCTTCAAGTCCACTGGGAAAGGTTTCTATTCCTTATAGTGAAGCGGCCCTAGGATTAAAAAAGAAAGATAGGTTACAGCAGCTACAGACTCATCCTCTCAAAGGACGTCTAGTTCTACAGAAATTTGATTATTCTACATTACCATATATGGCTCCTGTCACGTTTTTTTGAGCCAACTGTCTGTGACCCAGCCACAGTGAAGGGTGGTTGTTCTGTACTAATTCAGTCATCTTGGAACACTATTGTGAATGACATAGGACAAATGCTGGATACTTCAGTGTCAGATGATGATGAATTAACCAAGGCAAAAATTGAATTGAAGGAAGCTGAGCAGCAAATTGAAAAGATGGAGCACGAGAGGGCCACCCAGACCCTGTGCCATAGTATCATTGAAGGTCAGTCAGCTAGGACCATTCAAAAATTAGAAAATAGGTTATCCAAGGTGGAGTTTGAGATACGGGCCTTGAGGGAAGAAAAGGTAGAAGCTGAAAAGGTTGAGTTTGAGATACCCACAGTGCTCTGAAAGCCACCTTAACGGAAAGATACATCGATAATAATATGGCTAAGATATTAAATCCAGAAGGGAATGCTGTTTTTAATATGGATAATTTGAGGACTCTCATGGAAACAATGCAGAGTGACTTGTAAGACAAGCTCTCTGAATATAACAGTGCTCTGGCAAACCAAGCTATCCTTGATTATATTGAGCAGCAGAATAAATTTGAGGAAGATGATGATAAGGCAGAGGCTGACGAAGAAGAGAAGGAGGAGGAATCAGAAGAGGGGCATGGTGATGATGACTCTCCTCCATCTCCACCTTCAGGACTTGGTAGTGGTGGAGCGGGGGCTACCGGAGGGAATTAGTATAAGGAAGACCAATCAAACCAGCATGAAGGACAGCAGTCGGGTGACCAGCAGGTGGGAGATCAACAAACCAGCATGAAGGACAGCAGTCGGGTGACCAGCAGGTGGGAGATCAACAAACCAGCAATGCTAGAAATTCACCAGTACACCAGTCACATCACAATACAAATGATAAATGGAAAGACAAAGCTACAAATGAGATTCCAAAAAGTGATGAGCAAAATTCATTACAAATCATCATGCTGAACAAGAGATTATGACATCAGCAAGCTCCTATAACCAAGATGTAGCTGGAGGATGATGATCTTAATGTTGATCTCGAGCAATTTCAGCGACTATATATCGGTGCTAGGGAAATGGTTCAACATTGGAAATCAGTTGCTTTCCATGATCAGGAGGTGTGCCAATTGCCTGAGCATCCTAGTACAATACAATTGCTAGAGAGAGTGCGTGAATGGATAATAACTGCTGATGAGAAAGTAGTTAGTCCACATTGGCAGAGGCATTCTACTACAGATTGTCATTCCCTTTCCATGGAATTAGAGCTCCTGTTGGGGAATAAGCCGACATAAAAATGTATGAAAGATGTCAGAAGTCAGTTAAAAGAGGTCTTAGTGCAAATGCAAATTGCTAGGGGAGTTTTGGATCAGAGGGTGTGAGCTATTCTTGAAGACCAGACTACCTCCAGCAAAGGACCTAAAACTCAAATGACAGTAGGAGAACAGGCAACTAGTCTCTAGAGATTATTTCAGCTGGTTAAAGTTACCAGGAAGATGATGCAGCAGGAGAACCAGTCTGTCCTTAATTTTCTAGAGGTTGTACTTGATTCCCCAGTTCTCCTGTATGCTTTACCAGCAAGAGAAGCGGAGCTGCCGAGGTTTTTTCCAACACTATATCCTTAACATACAGAACCAGTAGATCGGCTTATATACTTTAAGATTACTGATAATCTTTAGGAGTGGTATGAGAGATCAACTGTGGAATGGAAAACTGGGCAAACGCTATTCAATGATGCTCTTCAATTAAATGATTTCGAGGATTAAAAGATGAGGTGCAGAGGATCAAGCTGTGTATGGGACAATGGAAAATTCAAATTAGAGACCTCACTAAGATCACAAACCAGCTGTTGCAACTCACTGTTGAGTCCTCTAAAGTTCCTGAAAAGGACATTACGGCCAAACTAGGCCTAGGACCCCAGTACAGAGAGATGGTTGAGATTCTCTTTGAAGCCAGGATCAAAACAAATCAGCCTCTTCCAGAAGGATGGATCCATACAGCTTCGTATTGTCACGAATTGGCCAAGACTCGTCTAACAAAAGGCAGATGCACGCTCTATGATCCTGACACCAAAACTTATCATCCCCTCACGCCTTATGAAGTCGAAATGACCACAGAGAGGCGGGATTAGCTTGAGCAAGAGGCCATTTAAAGACTCATTCAAAAGGACAATGCTAGCACTGGGACTTCTGAGACACCATCAAGACCTAAGGGCAAAAGGAAGTGGGTTTAGTGGAAGGATACTGGGTAGTTCCATCTCAGAATTCGATAGAGGAATTTTCCAGCCATTCTCAAAATCAGACGGTGGATTTTTCCAAGAGTTTTCAAAATCAGACGGTGGATTTTCTCAGCCAGGTGTTGGTATCTCTTCAGCTGGACACCCTTGGAAGTACAATTATAGGGGGTGTCAAGCACTCAACAAGCATGAAATATGGCATAAAGCTATATTCCAGAAGGTGGATTTTTTTTCAAAAATTTTGGAGTCTTACCAAAATTCAAGAAAGGAGGGAAGTATGTAAATGGTGGAGGCAGTCTCACTAGGTGGGAACCAGCTCCTGAAAGCCGAGCAGCAGACCAGTCAGTAATTACCATGGTGGTTACCACAGTAACTCCAAGAGGCTATAATAGGACCCATTACATTGTAATCGGGTTGGCTGTACTTTTGGGCTGTTTTATCTTTTGACTTCTTACTCTTAGTTGTGTGATTGTAGTCCTGAAGCTGTTCCCGAGATACATTATCCTCACTTGTACCCTTACTTTGTAATCCACTGGAATCAGCTTTCTAAAGAGATCAACTCCAATTCCACTTGTCGTGTGTGCTCTTCCCTGGTTGTGTGTGCTATGGTGTGGATGAGTGTTTGTCTACTTGATTGCTTGTTTCTTTGCTAGTTGTTTTGGTTCTTTTCCCTCAATTTTCCATATTACATGACCATGATATCTAGTTTTGAGCATTTATATCATGCCCGAGATACATTGTCTTCTTTCTTGGAGAGCTATATATCGAGGTTTTGCTAAGAGGTTAGAGCATAGACACTATTGTGTCAGTATTGAATGTTGGGCTCATATGCTTCCTAGTAACTATTCTCCAATGCTGATAGACCACCCATTTGGCCAAGTTTTATGCTTTTGTGATTAAGCATGAGCTCCGTCTTTGGGGAGTGAGAGGTGTTAGTTGTGAAAATATTGCGTTGCAGGAAGGGGGGGGGGGGGGGGGGGGGGGGGAGAGAGAGAGAGAGAGAGAGAGAGAGAGAGAGAGAGAGAGAGAGAGAGAGAGAGAGTCATCGCATTCTCAATTGTAGCTGTTCCTCCTTGCATTCTTGACCAACTATACATTTTGACTCATGCTTTAATATGGATTTTTTCTTCAAGGGCGTGAAAACTAAAGGCTTGTACCAATCACTTAGCATGCATTTGAGATAGTTCACTATGTAGCTAACAAGCCGAATCAGTGTTCCATCTTTGGACATGTCAATATTTTTTGCCAAAATCTTGTTGTTGTCTTCTACTTGAACCTTGTACTTTATCTCTTTTGAGACCCTAGCTATCCCTTCTATCACTCCCTTGTGGAGGCCCTTTACCCTCATAAATATTTCATTGCCTACTATACCCCTTGTAGTAAACATTTCTCTGAACTTTGGCATCAAAGTTTCTATGCAATCAAACATGTACAACAACTTAAAGAGCTTTTGTGGCTCCATGTGGATCTTTGTGAAGGCCAGGCCAAATCCAATGAATGACTTCAGGTGCACCTGTATTGCTAGTCTTCCAAATCCATCCTCCCATGAGGTGCTTTCATTGAAGCATGAGAGAATATCTGCTTGTACAAGTTGTAATGTGGAGCAAGTAAGAGCCCTACAAAGACGTGCATGTGTTGTGTCCACATCACTTCTAAGCTTTCCCACTCAACATGATTGATGGCATCCGTTGTTTGGTAGCACAAATAACTACTTGGATCTAACATTTGCAAACCCTTTTGTAGTTTATAGGTCCTCTTTACCTAATAGATCTCTAGCCCATCTTCAAGTTTTCCATTGAAGGCTAAAGTTTGAGATATATGTGTGGCACTAAAAACTTTGCACTATTGTGCTTTGTTTGAGTTTTCTATCAACTTGAGTGATTAAGTTGTCAGTTATAAATTTTGATTAGTTCAAGAAGACATTCTCTGCTCGCTTTTTGTGCCATACAAAACTCTAAAAGATCACGGAAGGTTCTTCTCAACGAAGTGTCAAGTCTATTGATGAAACTCCAATTTCTTCCACTTCATCCACGCCATGAAAAAGGTCAAAGCAACAACTTTAGAAGCCTTGCAAGGGCATCATGCATGAATTTTTAGCTTGGAGAAATCCATGAGCTTTCCATGGGAGATCTCGATGCTGTCATTAAATTTTGTATATAAGCTTTGTTTCATAAAGTTGTAGAGTTATATGCTTTTTTTTTTTTCTTTGCGTTTCACAAGAAAGGGAGTGGCAGAAGAGTGCATTAATGTCAAGAAGGACACACATATTGAGTTGCCTATTTCACTTCATGTATTGAATGAGGTAGAAGCTCAACATATTGAGCCTTCCCCACCACAACAAGCCACAATAGTGCCAAATCCTGTCAATATCACACCTCTAAACACTACCAATGATCCAAGTCCAATTGAAATTGAGCCTAGTGTCCAACCTAGAATTGAGCCTATTGTCCAATATTGTAGGCAATATGATGTGGGTTAATCATCTCAATTAGATAGTGAGAGTAACAATCTTAGTATCATTTCATTTTGTCTGAATCTTCTTCCGTAATTCTTGATTTTTGATATCTCTAATACAAGGCGAAATTTTTTTATTGAGGGTAAGGTATTGAATGTCTATGGTACCTACAAAATTGGGCTTGATCAATCAAGATACAACCGCTTTCTAAAGTTTGACCTAGTTGATATAGAATGCAACGAAACTATTACAGTGGTGATTAATGATCCATACATAGAGCTGTATATTGATAAGCTTCACATGACCATGTGAGTTTGCTCTTATTGATAGCCCAATTGTCAAGCAAAAAACCCGCACAGATGGAGGCTCTTCATTGTACTCATTGTACATTAATGCCACAACTATATTGACTCCTGGTCAACCTTTCCCAATGTCTCTTACCTTGTCCCCTAAATGCAAGATACATGTAATTCTTGATGATGTAAGTGCACAACAACCTTCTAGTGGACGCCCTCAATTAGTCACTCTTGCTTTTGTTATTTTACAAAAGCACAACTCATAGTCAAGATTTACTGGACATGTTGGTGATCTTTTGGTTGCCAATGGACCTCTTTAATTGGATAGCAAAGGACCTTGTCATGCTGATTGTGCAATAGCAGCACCACTATAATCACAGTTGCAAAGTTGGAAGCACGTATCATAGATAAAGAAAAGAAGGTTTTTCATGTGCAACTTGTTGGTGCAATAGTAGATTTGATACTTGCATTTGGGATAGAAGCTTCAACGAGATTTACCTTGGCTACGTCCCTTAGGCAAAGATACTTTGGCAGCAAGCTCATGTGTCTGTCGCTTCAAAATTGATGCAAGCGGCCATGTAGTCACATATGAGCCTAAACCTTAGTGTTTTGGATTATTTCTTATTATCTCTACCTATCTATATTTGAATGCTTGTTGTATCTACATCTTTGAACTGGAGCTACATGCTCATCATCCTCACTAGTTTCTAGGCTGTGTATCCACAATTTTGGTTGTGCACTAAAGTATTGTAGCCTTTTTATTTATAACCAAGATTTTTAAGAATTACATTTTCATTCTCTTCTCTCTTTATTTCTTAAGTACACCATAATTTCATTATCTAGAGCCACACACACACACACACACACAACACACCTTTTTTCACACTCATGAATGATCCTAGAAGAACTTGAAAAAACATAACAATTCTCTCTCTTGTTCTCTCTCTCTCTTTGTTACAAACTATCACAATAACTTGTGCCAAACATATAACTTTTTGTTTTTACCTCAAAACACATAGAAATAGACGCACACATAGACACAAGAAAGAAAACCCTCTTTATCTCTCTCTCTCATATATATATATATATATATATACACACACACACACACACACACATATATATATATATGTATGTATATATCTTGCACTTACTCTGCACCTCACTGTCGCTCCCTCTTATGTGCACGCAAATGCAAACACGCATTCCCATACATATACACAAGACAACATTCACATACTCATGGATAATGTTCTTAATTTGACCATTCCAAGAGATATACACATCGATGAAGTCTTTATGCAAACAAAACCTTCCAATCAAGATCTATTTTTGGCACTCCATAATATATTGCAAACAAGTGTAAATATCAAGATATTTAGAAATGTCATTTTGGGATCCATATTTGAGAACTGCTTGACAAAGTTCGTAACACAACTGTAATGTACCCAATATTTTTTAATAAAAGTATTTTATTCACTTTGCAAACATTTAAGGTTCGCATTTTGTTAAGTCATAATGCATTCAAAAGGAACGGTCAGATCAAAAATCAGACTCTTGAACTATGAACTATGGCCTCTATCACTTGAAAACAATAGGTGGATGGGAAACTTAAGCCTCAACTCTATTTTTAAAGATAAGAGTTGACTTTGAAGAAGGAGAAAATATTTTTAGGAAAGAAAGAGGAGAGAGAGTTAAGTTTAGAGTTCTTGTTTTAAAAGCCAAGATTCTTTTAAAATTGGAGAATCGAAATCGCACATTGAAATCCGTGTCCGCACAAAAAAATAAAATAAATAAAATAAAATTATAGAGCCGTGAACGTACGCGAACTTATCTCTCTTTGCTTCCCTCTATTCTTATCTTGCCTTGAGAGCCTATATAAAGACCCCTCTCCCTTCACTTTCAGGGGGACAGAGACACACACTCTCAGAAGCGGAAGCTCTCTTGCGTTGATGTTGGAGTTACCTTTTTTCCCTCGACCTCTCTCCCTCAAGATCTTACCTTCAAGCCACCTCCATCTCCAACTCTCTCTCTACCATCGTTGTTTTGCCCTTCAGATTCTTGAGTTTCCTCTCTCTCTTTCCCTTTTCTCTTTTGTGCTACGATGGCCCTGAAGCGAGTGACTCAAAGCTCCAAGGACGCTCATGTCGCTCCACCTCCAAGGAAGGAGCAGAGGAAGGCATCAACTACTCCAAATGTTGCTCAAGCGGAGGTATTAGTTGCGGAAGAAGTCGAAGTTGTCCAACCTCAAACACGGGAGGTAATCAAGCATGTGACTAATCCGGTAAGACAAATTTATAATTATGCATTGCTATTCATATTGACTTGCAAATCTAAGCATAGGGAACCCCTTAAACCTACCAAGAAATGTGATTCTATCAGAAGAAACAAACATATGTTTTTATAGATTAGTAAAAGAACCATTTGTTAAATTGTTATTGCTTGATAAGTTATTTGATAAGTTGATACTGGTTGATATGAAGAGTTGGTTGATCATGTTTGAAGATTCATTTAAAGAGAAGAGTTGTTAAAAGAATATATTTTTTTCTTGCGGTTAACGAGATGATTCCACAGTTAGCAAAGATTAAGTTGAGGTTATCGACTCTCTTTTGTTCCTTGCGGTTAGTGGGAAGCCTCACGGATAGCGGGATGCCTGGTGGTTAGCAAGATGCCTCACGGTTAGCGGGATTTCTTGCGAGTAGTGGGATGCCTGACGGTTAGCAAGATGCCTCGCGGATAGTAGGATGCCTTGCGGGCGATTAGCGAGATGGGAAGGTTGCGCAATTTGCGGTTAGTGAATAAATCCTTTGCAAAGGCTCTATTGGTTAAACAGAGAAAGTCCGCGGGTAGTGGCAACTCATGAAATTAGAAAATTTATTTTCATTGAATTATAGGGCTGTCTTCATTAGGCCTTATTTGAGTTGTTTTGGTATTGTTTGAAGGGCTGTATAAAAGAACGTGTGTTTAGAAGTAATTAAGGAACACTGTTTGTATATGTAAAACAGTGTGGTAGTAATTAGAAAACAAGCTAAAAAATGTGAGTGTGGGGTGGAAAGTGGGGGCTGGCTCAGGTTTCCATTCAAGGATGGGTGGTCTTGGTTAGTCGAGAAACTCTCCACTTCCTCTTATTAAGAGAAGTGAAATTAGAAACTTATTGTGCCAAGAGTCGAGATGTCCCAAATATACGTGTCCCTGAAAGCTATGGACCCGATTAGTCGAATTATTTTAGACTAAGTCTCATATCATGTTTATGGTTTATGGATGGTGACCTTTCCTCTTAAACGTGGGGAAAAAGGCGTTGTTTATGGATTCTAAATATGTCAATGGGATTTCATCTTTATGTTAGGAAACAACTCTCATTAGAATGCTTGATTTATCGACCTGGCTTGTGACGTATGACCCTTATAACCACGAACACGATGGATAGAGGACTTCCTCTCTTCTGTTGCTCGTATCTCTACTTTGTGGAAACGAAGTAGGGTGTCGTCAATGAAAAATGAAAATAATTAAGGAAGGCCATCTATCAAGTCGCCCCAATCTTCTCGGGGTTGGGGACCTCACAACAACCTATTGGACCACTATTCTTCTACAATCATCAATTGAAAACATTACGAGGTTCAATGCTTTGTGCAAAAATTGTAGTACATGAGTCTAACAATGGAGGTCATTAATATTTTTACCCACAAATTCGAAGAAGTCCTTGTTCTCATGCTTCATATTGCTGCAACTAGACAAACAAAATAACAAATAGTCAAAAAATCACTTATTAAATTTAAAAAAGGCCTTATAATTATAGATACATCAACTATGGGTTTAATATTTTATACTTTCACATGTTCACATTCACAACGTAAGGTCATTTGTTGGACAACCAGAGATTGTGATATGTTATTGTACTTGTGATGACAAAATAAAAAAAAACTAACAAGCAAAATTGCAAATTTATTTCTTGAAAAGAAACCACTTTGTGAGTATACACACTCTACAATTACAACAAAATTAAAATGAATAAGAAATATAAACTCTTCGCAAAATCCCCCATCAAACCAAGATTCTTTTTCTCATCTACATCAAGGATCCAAGACTGTGAAAAATTTAATGAAGGCACTAAATGACACACCTACCTATGCATGTGAACAATGTGGGCGCTTGCTTTTCTGCTCACAAGTTACAAAAATGCACTATCCAATATGCTCACAAAATAGAAATAGAAAACGTAAGAGAGACTATTCTAAATACCATTGCCGTGTGCATGCAACTGCAAAACAAATAGTCCTAAAGTGCCATTTGAGAACTTACATATGTTAGGCTTTAATGAGCCTTTAACACCAGTCGTGCAACTCAACTCTATCAAAGTATGCATTGTCTCTATTCGTATACCATTTGTAAAGATTCATGAACTAGCTTATGATGGTCAATATGGCTTGCGCGGAACTGTAGTTAACGTTCTTACAAACACTAAAAAAGCAGAACAAGTTCTCCCTCGCTTTATTGAAGATGAGACTTCAATGTTGGTAGGAATTAAACGCAAGTTAGAGTTTACACATTTCTCCTTATCCGGACTCATGAGACCACTGCTTACATTAAAAGTCACGCATGCTCCTCTTAACAACTCTTTGTAGAAAAAGGAGAAGATAATCATAAACAGAAATGGCTTGCTCACTTGCAATAATCTCTAAAATATTAATTTTCTTGCCAATAAACATGGATGAAATTGAGGATGACAAAAATACTTATACTGATGTCATGCTACATAGCATCACTACCGTTGAAAAAGTAGTTGATTACAATGACAAAATTCTACATGTAGCACAATCAAAAGGCAACACGGTGGAAGGGGGGAAAGGGGAACACACCCGACAACACACATGCCTCTCTATAGCTTAGATGTAATCACAACACCCCGATCCACTCGAAGAAACACACCAAACCACAAAACTTTGCTGCAAACACTCGGCTGCGCACACCCAAGCCCACAATCACACACAAAAGCAAAGCTAGCTGTATCTCAACCAACACAATCGATTCTCGATTCTCAACCACACACACAACACCTCTTTCGTTCCCTCTTTGCATACACACCAATTGGTTCGGGGGGCTCACACACAGCCTACACACGTTTGCACAAAAGAGAAGAGAAAAGAAGAAGGGATGGGAGAGACAACATCAAAGACAATGCAATCAAAGCTTCCTTCTTTTTCAACCAGTGATTGGCTATGGTGGATCATACACCAGAAGGCTCCCTCAGAGCTCTCTCTCCTTCTCTTTTCTTTCCGCAACCTAAAAAGCATCAGTTTATGAAAACTGATATATCTTCCAAACAGTGCAGAATTAGCCTACGTCTGTGAGATGCAAAAACATCCAAAATTGCATTTTCCTTCCAAATTTCTTTCTCACATTCTCCCCAGCCGAGAAAAGGTGGAAACTCAATTTCAATGTATCGCAACAAATAGTCCCACTTGAACGAGAACACAATGAAAGTGATAGCTCTTTCAATAGATTTCTAATCCGTGTAGATCCAGTAACAATGGCTTGCTTTTATCGTAACCGCCGCTTCACATCCATGAAAAGACTGCTTCTCAATGATAGCACAATCTGCAAAAAAAATTCCGACTACTTCTTTGTCACAGAGTTTCAAAGCCGTGGTAGTCAACATAATCATGGCCTTTTGTGGGTTGAAGAAGCTCCAATATTTGATCATGACAAAGATAGTAGGATCACTGCATTTGTGGGTAAGCACATTACAAAAATCTCTAAACTCCCAATAGACCTTCAAAAATACAACAACATCCACACAAGAAAAACTACCTTAAAAAAGGAAAATTTTACTGCTTTGGCTATGCCTTTCACAATTATTTTGAGACCCACTTCCAATAAGCAACAAAACAACTTTCAAACAAATTAAAAACAACCTTGATACACTTATCTTAGAAGATGACACTCCTTTCGATAAATGGTTACAAACCTTACAAATATCTTTCTATGAATACACTTTGGCAATAAGCAGCACACTCTCCGCTGCAACACTCTTTCTAAAATGACATGTAAAGGATATCCACAAAAACAATTTCAACACCACAATTACAACACTATGGGATGCTAATATTGACATTTAGTTTGTCTTGAATGCACATGGTGCAACAAGCTGTTGCACTTCATACATTATAAAAATGGACAATACACTAATCCAAGCAATACAATCCCAACTCGACATATGTGTGGCCAATAATGCAATAACTTTTGAGAGACTGTGCAAGGTAGAAAACAATATTTTAAATACATAGCAGATCAGTGCGCAAGAAGCAATTTATATAGCACTGTCATTACCACTTTATAGTGCAGCTCGTGACTTCATGTACATAAATACTAACTCCTTTGATCAACGTGCATTGGTCTTAAAAAGAAAATCCTCCTTGTAGCAACTTGACCCATCAAGAAAAGACATATTCTTTCAAACTATTTTTGATAAATATGTTGAAAGACCAAAAAGCCTCCACTATCTATGTTTGGCTGAATATGCATTAACAATCAAACAATATGGAAGAACATACAAAACAATACATAAGTGTAAGATCATACAATTTGTGAAATATAGTGTTCTCAAAAGCCCTGAAGACTACTATAGGGAACAATGCTTGCTATACCTCCCTTGGACTACAAATGAGAACCAACATCTAAAAGAATCCTCTTCATGGAGAGATACATATGACGAACATTCACAAATCATAAAATGAAATGAAAAAAAGTTCAAGAAAGACCACCCCAATAGAAAAACTCACAAAACAACACAGCCTCTCTCCAACCACAACTAGCACAAAAGACAACGATCCACAAGAATTACATCAAGAAGATATTTCGAATGACTTAAACATGCCACAACACTCTAAGACACAATTTCATGTACATGAATTCAAGTATCTCACAATGAAAAATAATGACTACTATGCTAGCATTGAGAAACTAAACCCCCAACAATGACACATACTCAATGACTTAATGCTCAAAAAATGAATACATCCCAACAAAGCAATACATGTGTTTCTCACAGGAGGAACAGATATAGTAGAAGCATTGCAAAGATTCTATAACCATAAAATTCCACCAAATCCAAATTTTCCAATGGCACTACTAATGGCTTATACAGGAAAGGCAACTTTCAATATCATTGGCACAACCAACTAATTGGATATGTATGTCAATATGAAGGTGACACAATTTTTAATAGTTTTTCTTTTTGCAAAGATCCATTTGTGTTTTATAGGACTTGCTTGACACAATCGACAGTTCCCACTACAACCAGCTAGTGCACGAACAATCCACCGTTCACAAGGCCTGACATTGCAAACCCTTGAATTCAATCCCAAACACATACCAATACTTGGCCTTGCATACACAACACTATCACACATTCGAGACCCAAAAAACCTACACTTGCTCAAAAGACTGCAGCCTTCCCATATCAAAGTTGACCAAATTGTGCTAGGAGAATTAAATCGCCTCCAAGTTTCAAGCCAAATGGATCTCCACCCAGAAAACATTGGAAGCTTACTGGAACACACATGTGATCATTCAATCACTAAATGTCATGTATTTCAACAATCACATTGCAAAGATTGTAGCAAGTTCCACGTTAATGGCATCACATGTGCTTTGGTTGCAAGAAACAAGACTAACAAATAATTTGCCACATGCCATAGCAGGCTACTTGCAACACCAATTCAATGAAAACATGGGTGTCTCTTTACTCCATCGATAAAATCTGCCCCACTCAAAAATTGCTCGTATCTCTCATCCAGGAGTAGAGATATTACACACAACTATCAAATTTATGAACACCATAACCATTGAGGTCGCTTTCGTTTACAATATCCCCACAACACTCCTTCCAAATCTGATCAATGCATTATCTCTAATTTTAAAAAAATGTGATACAAAAATACCAATCGTTATCTTGGGTGACTTTAACATTGACATTAATGCCCAAAATACTTCATGCAATCATCTATCCTCCACACTAAACGAATGGGCCATCAACAAATTAATAAAAGATGTTACAACTATCCACGAATCATCTCTAGACCACATCTCGCTAGCTCCACAATCTCTACCTATGAAACAGGAACAAAATTCATGTACTTGTCAGATCACTCTTGAACTTACATTATTATCCTTTATAAACACCTTCAATATTTTCATTCCACACTCAACCAACCTCAATTAACTTTGTGCAGGCCACCGTGATTCTTCACCTTGTTATAAGAAGTAGTATAGATATAATATAAATATAAATATAGATAATAAAAATATTAATAGACTACAAATCTTTTTGACTTTACCCTACTAGAACTCAAAAGTATCTTCAATTTTCACAATCTTACTACTTACCTTTCACTTTTTCCTTACAAATTAAACTTGAAATCAACCTATGCGTAACACGTGGAGGGTCTCTCCTTCCTTAAAAATTTTAAGCTGCCTTATATATAGTATAGATTTGCACCTCCAAGATCTTGTATAGTGCATTGGTTTGTGATATGTGAGGTGGGCTACTTAATATATAGATGTCTTTTATCTCTCTCTCTCTCTCTCTCTCTCTCTCTCTCTCTCTCTCTCTCCCCCCCCACAGATTTCCTTTTTTCTCCTCCAACTTCAACATGATGACATGTGACAATGTTCTCTACTCTATGTCTGTTTAAGAAAAATAAAGATGTAGGTCTAGTTTAGAACTTTGAAGTATCAGTTTGACTTAAGTTTTTATAAGAAGTAGTATAAATATAATATAAATATAAATAATACAAATATTGATAGACTACAAAGCTTTTTGACTTTACCTTACCATAACTCAAAAGTCTCTTCAATTTTTACAATCTTACTACCTATCTTTCACTTTTTCATTTCAAATTAAACTTGAAATCAACCTATGCATGACATGTGGAGGGTCTCTCATTCCTTGAAAATTTTGGGCAGCATTATATAGTATAGATAGAAGTTGTATTGTTCATTATACACACATAATTGCAAATGCTTTATTTGCTACAAAGGACCCCACTTAAACAATCAGATGAAAGGTTTACATGTCTACCAAACTCACAATGGTGAGTGGGTAGATGTACTAAGATGATATATGGATGGAAGGTATCCATCTCTCATCTTTTCTTTTTCCCAAACTCACTATTGTGAGTTTATCCATCTGTCACTCCACACTTTTGTAATATATAAATACACTCACTATTGTGAGCTTGGAAAAAAAAAGAGTGACTCCACTTACAACCTCCACTTATTGTTGGAGGTACTACAGAGAAATTGAAAAAAGTACTCCACTTTAAGGCCATTAAAAAACTCCTCTTTTCTTTCTACATCTACTGTCATCTACAAAAAAGTAAGCTCACTAAAATTTGAACTTTACAATTTGTTGACTTTTTTGCTTCTATGTGGATATGTGTGTTGGGTGGAGAGGGAGGGATGAAAGGGAGTTGCATTTCCCTATATCCATAATCTACAACCTTCGGGGCCAGATTGGTCAGTTTGGAACCACTAGTTGGCATTTAAAAAAAATAAAAATAAAAATAAAAATAAAATACAAACAATGAAATAAAGATATCCATTGAAGAGCTAAAACAAAATAATATTTTAATTCTTTCATTAAAAAAGTAGGTTTAATAAGCATAAGTAATAATAAAACAATTCAATAAAATGGACCTTTATGAGATTCTTAAATGAGAAGACTCTTTAGAACTTAAAATATTAAAAGAAATTTCAATGTATCAATATTTGGGATCGAACTCCTACCAATGCACTCCTTAATCCCTTGTTCTCTAAGGATTTTTTGAGCAAGCCCAAAAAAAAGTCCCCAACCTTGCTTGAACAGTAACACTTGAAAAAGATTGTTGTAGAGCTATGACATAATTATAGTAACACTTGAAAAAGATTGTTGTAGAGCTATGACATAATTATCTTCAGTTTCATACATTAATGAAAAGCTTTTCTTTGCAGCTTCTTAAAAAAAAAAACCTCAATAGGTTGTTTCTAGGAAGTTGCAAAGAAAATCTTTTCATTAAGGCATGAAAAAACCTATTGAAGGCTTAAAATGGCATGCCTACAAAGAGAAACAAAGATACATCTACAAAGAGAAATAAAGAATTAATAAAAAATAAAAGTTAGTTAAGTTATACATTATATCTTCATATAAACAAGTGAAGAATTCAAGAGGCCTACCATTAGCACAAGTAGAGAAATTAGAAACATGGAAGAATTGGTCCTTACATTACTTTAGAGTGGAGTTCTTTGGTTCCTATAGTCTTAGCTTATGCCTGAAACACTTGAAAAAGATTGTTGTAGAGCTATGACACAAGTATCTTCAGTTTCATACATTAATGAAAAGCTTTTCTTTGCAGCTTCTTAGAATAAAAAACCTTCAATGGGTTGTTTCTAGGAAGCTGCAAAGAAAAGCTTTTCATTAATGCATGAAACAACCTATTGAAGGCTTAAAATGACATGCCTACATTGTGTATAAAAGATACATCTACAAGAGAAACAAAGAATTAATAAAATATAAAAGTTAGTTAAGCTATACATTATATCTTCATATAAACAAGTGAAGAATTCAAGAGGCCTACCATAGTAGAGAAATTACAAACATGGAAGAATTGGTCCTTACATTACTCTAGAGTGGAGTTCTTTAGTTCCTATGGTCTTAACTTATGCATTAAATGAAAGTGATGCTGTCCTTTTATTTGATTAGTGGAAATGACAATGTGAATAGAAATGGATGCAACTATGCTTTCATTTTTTAAGATGTCTTAATTTCATTGAAAACAAGGCAAGATACTCTTTTGAATCCAGCAAAGCATAAGATTTTGATTGATAATGCATGAAGTTTTCTCAATCAATGACATCTTTTTACCAAAACAAATTAAAAAATATTTTGAGGATTGTGAAAAAGGAGCATGCATGCTTTCCATCATCTCCATATTCATTGCCCACTCTCTTGAATCTATTCATTTTTTTTTAGAGTTAGAAAAAATGTTTCAAACCAAAGCAAAAAACAAAAAAAGAGTGAAGCAAATAATAAGGCTGTCAGACTCTAATCGAGTGATACATGACGTTGAGAAAATCCACTTCATAAATTCTTCAAAAATAAAAACAAAAACGATTAATCATGAAGAATCATGGTAAAAATATTAATAGTTTTTGCTTTTGTAGCAGCACGGGAATACTTGTGCTACTAAAAAAGCAAAAAATCATGAAGGAGTAAAGTAATCTTCTTACCATGATTCTATAACACTGATTTTTTGAATACTAGAACTATAGCGTTCCATGTGTTCCATGCAAGAGTTATATAGTTGCCGCATCGCAAGACAATTTGGGTTTTTAACAAGTGCTGGCTTTTGACATCAATACCAAGAAGAAGAAAAATGATAGTGTGACTAATGCATGAAAATTGGGGAGGGGGAGAGGAGGCTAAGAAGCTGTTGTGGATCCACTTGAGGAGTAGCTACTACACCTAATCAAGGAGAAGGAGTGGCTATTGTACCTAGAAGACCCACTGTTGTGAAGGACCAAACGTGGACATGGGTGTTGACTTAGGTGATGGTTCTTTCATAGATGCACACACCTTGGAGTTGCTTACTACCATTGGTGTAAATTCTATCGGTCCTGCATTGGGGCCTTTGGCACCGACCAATGCTAGGGAAGGTGAACAGGGGGTGCTAGTGTCTGGTGCCAAGGTAGGGCCCCACATGTAGTGTAGTGGTAGTTGGAGCCAAAGCTAGGGGTGAAGTTGGAGATGGAGATTGAGACATTGCCTTGCAACATCATATTCTTGAGACTGCTGATTTCTTGTGGGGGTTCCTTTTGATAGTTTGTTTTCCCTTGTCGACTAGAAGAGGTCATGTCAAAGTACAAGTAGACATCATGCTCCTCTGTTTGTGTGGGGACTCATGAAGCCTTCTGTGAGGCTTACATAAATACGTAAAGCAACCAAATATTTAGCTCACATACATGTTTTCAATGGAAATAATGTCCAAAAAATAATTCCCTCCTCTTTAGGCATGATTGGCCTTTGTCCATACATAAGCGCAAATGGCATAAATCTCGTAACAAAACTATGAGTAGTTTGATCAAGCCACAAAGCAAAAGGTGAAAGTTTAAGTCAATAAAAAATATTCCCTTGAAATGCCTTTCCAAAAGCTTTAACAATAAGTGGATGTCCTTGTTCACTTTTCCCATTACCTTGTAAATTATATGCTGTAGTAATAACCAATTTTATTTCCAACCGATCAAAGAACTCACAAGCTTTGTTTGCATCCGATTCTCCTCTATCAGCAATAGTCTTCCCAACACAACCACCCTGCAAATCACATCTTCAAGCAAAAGTTTACATACTAAACTTGTAGCTTTAGTACACATGCTCTTCCTTCAACTTGGTTCATGAGATCTTCTCTAGCAAGAACAATATATCATTTGTCAAACACCCACTAGCATAGTGATCAAATCTACAACCCACTTATAATGCGTAGCCAATGGATAAGTAGGATGCAAGTCTCCACCAATTGAGCAATATTACTATACATACCTTTCCATCAATAGCGATCTTTGATCTTGACAAATTTCACCCAAACACCTCTATGTCACCCATAAATTATCATGAAATTCTTTAATCACCTAATGCTATGTTTCTTTATTGCATACATTGTGATGCTCCTCCTAAATGCTCGGGTTCCTTCCACAAATGTTCATCTTTAAGAAAGTAACCATAAGCCTTTTTTTTAATCTTCTTATACTCTCGATCACTTCATCTCTCTTGTATGGTAAGAGTGCTAAGATAATATCCTATCAAAAGCCAGTCTCCCTCATACACCTCCTCTAGAAAAAACTTCAAAAACACAAACAAGAGTACTACAACTTGCATACAAATGAGACAATGTGTAAAACTTTGAGTGCCTTTTTTTTTGCGAGCTTTTCATTTCAAGCTTTTTCATGAAATGAAAACTATTTTGAGCTTTTTGATTTATTTAAAGCATTTTTCCATTTTGTTTCAACATCTTTTACATTCTTGCAATTCACTTAGAAATATTCAATAGAACAACATCACCTCACATTGATATTGAATAGAACAATATAGAACAATATCGCCTCAAACTTACTCTCTTTAAATATGCTAGGCTAGAGAGAGAGAGAGAGAGAGAGAGAGAGAGAGAGAGAGAGAGAGAGAGAGAGAGAGAGAGCATTCAAAGAAATCCTTTTTCAGACTTACTCTCTTTAAATATGCTAGTCTAGAGAGAGAGAGAGAGAGAGAGCATTCAAAGAAATCCCTATTCAAAACAAAGCTTAACAAGTTGTCTGCATTAGTGTTTGATATGGATGTTAGAAAGAGTAGATAGTTCATAAAAGCATTGCAATCAAGATCACTTCAAGAACATGCACAATAAAACCCTAGATGTCCAATGTCAATATTCTTGAAACAAAAAATAGAGAGTGTGTTCAATAATTGTTTCAGAAAACTATGGATGTGATACTAAACTCTCTTTTCCACATATGGACCACAAACCACCTTTTTGAGACACTCCTCACAGACTATGTCACCCCCCTCCAAGCACAAACAATATCGATAAACCTCACCACATGCTTTGCCAAGACCTCCACATCCTGAAAACACATCTAGTACATAATCTGAGTCATCCGTGAAGGTTGCAAGGAGCCATCTACACATGAAAATTTGAAATATGTAAGTCATTTTTCAACTATAAATTAAAGCTCAATTTACATTAAAATGATTATCTTCTCACCTGTAGAAGTAGGGTGACCTCTCTGCTCCACCTCTGATGGGTATATCAAGAACAATGGTGCGTTCTTGATGCTCCTCCATTAAAAAACTTCGTGATGCACGAAACATGCAAGGAGAGACTTTCTCCCCTGCCTCCCTATTGTATGTGGGTATAGCAACATCCGCTCGACAAAAACTCCCACCGTGAGATCAATTACCTACATATAAGCATACATTGTACACACTTGAATCAAAATTAAGTTAATAATGCAATCTTTCACAACAACATGGTATTTTGATTCACCTCCTCTAGGGTATCTGGGTGTCTATATCCCCCATTACACATGAGAGGCCATGTGTGATGAAGTCGTAACCCAGCCTTTATAGCATGGGTAATAATCTCTCCAATATGTTGTGCAAGACATAGAGTCACGAAAAAGCCTTCATCTTCCAAGAAAGGTTCTGCTACATCCATCACACCTTGCACAAGAGAAGGCAAAAATATATTCCATTGTGGAATCTTTTTGCTTAATCCACCTTTTAAAAGATGTTTAGAATGAGTTTTTCAAGTGATATGGATCAAAACAAAAAGCATAAACAAAAACTTTGAGTAACCTGCTCGAATTGGGCCTAAACCATCCACCAACAAAGAAGTAGGAAAATCCGCAAAGATAAGACGAAACACCTCACTAGGAAAATCCGCAAAGATAAGACAAAACACCTCACGACAAGGTGCTCCACAATGGTGATACAAGCCAAGACTTTGAGTGCTCAAAATGTTTTTAATGCTACACACAAAACATTTGTTGCTTAGTACACCATCCACCTTGAACATTCTATTGATGTTGATAACACAAGCCACAAAACCTTTCTGTTACCTTTGAATGGCAAAATCATCAACATTAGCCATATCAACTAGAATAGCATCTACCACAATCAAAAATTGAAAGCCTACAGTTTTTCATTAAAAAATTATATTGATTATCTTAATTACAAGTAATATAGAATTGTTTTGCACTATCAAAAAAATAAATATTTAACAAGTAGAAACTTACTGGTATTCCATGAGGTTGGTCGCCTTGAAGTTGGTCACTCCATGACTGACTCAACCACTATTGAAACGCTTTTTTCACTGCTTTCTTTAGGCATGTCAATCTTTAGCCCTCCTAATGGATAGGTTGTTTTGTTGTGGTCACCCATGTTTGACCCACTTGCATGATTTTGGTGCTCTCTTTGAAGAGGTAGTGAGTGATTTCTTTCTTGTGTTCTTTGTGAGCCTCCATCCATGGTCAAGTCATGATTGGGATCCGTGTCTTCTAAGTGCTCTAAAGAAGCAGATTGGTTTTTATCTTTGTCTTTATTCTCTTCCAAAAACTCTACCACAAGAAAATTTAAATGATATAAAATGAAAATTAATTTAGCATTTACAAACTCAAGTCATTTATAAAAAACTAGAACATACTTTCTTATGCATTTTTTCATGCATGAGAGAGAGAGAGAGAGAGAGAGAGAGAGAGAGAGAGAGAGAGAGAGAGAGAGAGAGAGAGAGAGAGAGAGATCAAATGCTAACGAGTTCAAGGCTGATGGACTTGAATGATAATAGAAAAATTGAATATCATAATAGAAGAATATAATAATAATAATATGAGAATAAAGAAATTGAATATGAGAATTAACTTGATGTAAAAAGAAAAAGTGTTATACTTACTTGCATGTAAGTCTAGTTCTTGCTTTGGAATCACCCCCACAGGGTAGTCCAACCACCATGGGAAAATTCTGCACTCCCACATAGAAATACCCTTCTCTACCATAGAACCGGGATACATGGTATTTTCATCCTCTAGCTTTGACCAATCTTCAGTAACCATAGGCATAGTAGCAAGTGTACCATTTAAAACACATTCACACATCCATCTACACCATAACAACATTTAATCTCTTGAGCAAAGTAATTTCAATAAGAGCCAAAGACTTTGTTGGTTCATGTAATTTCACCTGTATAAAATCCTTTTACAAGACTCTTGTAGCTTAGGCATTTGGAAGAGTCCCCGGCACTTTTAATATCTCCTAAAAGTTGAGGAAAAGCTTGCAAGCCATGATTTCTTAATTGCACCTATGGTAGTCATTCAAATTATAAAACAATGCAATAAAATCCACATTTATTAAGAAAAACTGACCATTTAGAAAACAACCTTGAAAAAAGCTTCAAATCCATCTGGCAATTTGAACTCTTCAGCCTCCAACCTTCTTATTATCAACAAAGCTTCATCATGCATGTGAGCCCAATAAAATTCTTTTCTAATGTAAGCCCTAAAGTGCTTCACATCACCAAACCGGGAAAAGATTGGATCTTTGGCCTTTGTAAGACTCATCATCTCCAATATATATTTTTTCCTTCATTATAGACCAAAAATATATCAAAAACTTAAACACCATCTTATATAAGTATATTCATATACCATTCATGTAGAAATTTTTTGCTCAAGTAGAAATTTAACTCTCTTTTAATGTCACTATTTTCATTAGAATTGAAAAACATAAACAAACAACTAGTAAAAAAGTATTGAAAAGTGTGATACCTTTCATAAGGTAGTTTTGAGGAGCACAAAGCATTTAACTTGTCTCGTATGATTTTTACCATGGATGGATCATCCCACTTCACATCAAAGAGCAACTCAAAAAATTCCTCTCCATGAATTGGGTTGGCAATTGTCAAAAACTTATAACCTCTATCCTTCAATCGAGCTTCTTCTTGTTTAGTTGCCTTCTGCAATTGCCTTTCAAACTCCACCTTATCTAATCCAAGAGCTTTCAATTTTGCAGTTTCCTTTGAAATAAATGCATTAAAATCATCCTACATAACCACAACTACATTCATTGAATGAATCGTAAACAATCTTGAAAAATATATATAGTTAATACTCAATTCAACAATTCACCTTCCAAACTAGTTGAGAAATCAACACACAAGGAGAATTATACCAAGGAGGAACTCCTTGATATAATCTACTCTCAACTGCCATCTCTATCTCAGCCCACTTTCTGTCCTCTTGAGTGAGACGTGCAAGAATGCTCTCTTTATTGGCGATACCAAATTTTTGGAACATGTATATCTCATGCCCAAGATTTGGTTTCACTATTGATCGTGAAATTCTATAATAAATATATAAACAAATGAAAAATAATAGTTTAAAGCAAGATTAATTTAAAAATAAAAAAGACCATAAATTTACAACTTACACATTAGTGGTGTCAAGAGCAAGCAATAGTTCGGCCTCTTTTTTTTTCTACTTCCAAAAATTGGCATCTCACACTCACATGATATTCCTCATTATCATGCCATACTTGACAAAAGAACACCAAATTAGCCAAAAAATAAGGTACAATTAAATCTAGCAAACAATTAGTGCGTCGATGTTAATTCTTACCTTCTTTTATGCGTCGCATCCATGTTTTCATCCGCGCCAATGGTTTCCATCCCATACCAAAAACAGACGCCCTCGAAGCTCTTGCCACTCCTTATTGAGCTGATTATCAAATGAAACACTCTTAGCTTGCCAAATAGGATCCCAACTACCTTCCACAAGAGGAGTGACAGGCATGTAAGAGCCGAAGGAATCTTTTACCGCCGACACCAAAAAAGATCCCATTGTCTCCAAGTAAGCAACATTGTCAAAACTAGGAATCGACCAAGATGCAGAATCTGTAGTCACTCGTACAGCTTCATGAGCAACCAAACGACATAAAGGTATAAGTGGAGGGTTGCTTCTTCGTTTGAAGTAAAATTGACTTAACACATCCTTCATAATCCCCAACGGGATTTTTTTTCCCAAGTGTCGAGAATGTTGGGCCACATCATCCTCACCTATCCCATCAGACTCTGTTAAATCTTCATCTTCAACATCGTCACCTGTTTCAACCTCCACTGTCAGCTCTCGAGACTCATATCCTTTTACATCATCCCCACTCTCCAAATGGTTAGACCCTTCCTCCACGACAGCTTCATCATCAACAACGATGCATTTTCTCCGTCTCTTTCCCCCTCGTTTGAAATGAGGACTACGAGTAGCAACTGCATGAGAAGATGCCTCTTGATCGATTGGATGCCTTCTCTTGGAAGGACCAGATCTCAAGGTCATGCATGGAGAATCAAATGTTCTCTTGATTGACTTGCTGCCTCGTCTTTTGGGAGCCATAAATGTCTACATCAATAAAGATTTGAAAAAGCATTATACATCATCATCATTCAAACAATGGCTACAATCTGCAACACTTGTTAATGCCGCTACAATTCATGCCAAACATCATAATAACACTCATTTAAGTGAACTTCTATCGCATTTGAAAAGCTCCAGCCTAAATTTGTGTGAACTGATAGAGTGTACCAAATTTGCTCCAGATGCCGATCTCCAAATTTTTTGCCCGCTCTTCGGATTTGTCCGTTGCAGTGCTAAAAAAAAAACCTAAGTTTAGTGTAATCCCACCTACAAATTTTGAAACTTACCTCTAAAGTTTTATATCTGAAGGTGAGAAAACCTACAAAATGTTGAAAAAATTAGTGTAATCTGATGTAAAAACCTTTAAATTTTGTCAATTTACCTCTATTGTTTCTAGTTTGCCAATTTTTTGAAAAAAAATTACACTGTTTTCAGCAATCAAGGGTGTTTTTTGCTCTAATGACCTTGACCTCTTTGTCAAAGTTACTCACAAGGATGCTAACTATCAGCCTCTGGTCTATGTTTACGGCACTTAGAAGAGAAAATAAAATTGGGATATTTTATCTCTTCAACATAGCAGTAGACTTTCATTGCATAGACATCTACCAATATGCCCTTAACAGAGAAAGAAAACAAAGAGCTGGAGCAAACAAACACCACCTTGGTCGAGGATCTTCAATGCAGAGATGCCCATCAACTTGACAAGATGAGTGAGAAAAGAGATAGATACATACGATAAAGAGATAGATACTCAGAGCACACAGTTGGCCTTGGACTAGAAGGAGAAGCTATATTAGTCGGCCAATCTGCAGCTCTCATGCTGAGAAGTAAGAGGTGACCATCGAGGTGCTAAAACAAAGAATAGCTGACAAAAACCGACAGCTAGAAGCTTTCACGGATAACCCCATGCTGATACCCTCAACAGAGGCCCAGAAAATAATAGCCTACAAACTGCAGATTGAGAATCTACAAGATAAGCTGGAGATGGCTCAAATAGCAGCTGGAAGAGGCTCTCCACAAGGCAAAGGAGGAGACTAGTTTGCAAGGCATAAAGGGTCCCCGACTAGCATGGAAGGATAGATTCATCATAGAAAACAAGCAGGCAAGCACGGTGAAGTCTTTGTCGAGACTTTGACAGCAAGAGTTGAATCACAAAAATCCATGATAAATAGATGGAAATGACCACCTACAAGGGCTCAATGTTGGCATTAGTACAAGATGAGCAAGGGCCTCCATTGCCCAATAAATACCGATGGTCTTGCTTGATAGTAAGCCTACTTGAAATACAAGTAGCCGCTCAAACCCTACGCAGCAATGTCCAACTTCACTTTCAGTTTGTTGAAAAGAGTGATTATCTTTCTGTATAGTGGTAACATCCCTACTGACAATGTACAAATATTGCTCACTTGTTGGAAGGCTAGACTTACTTGACAAATGATTTGCCATATTGTTCTCGTCAAAACTATGTTTGCCCAATTGTTCGAAGGTGAAAATGGGAAGACTTTGAAAGTTTGCAGGTCTGTCCACTTTACAGGTGTGTCCGCTGTCAGTGGTCCGCCTGGTCCGCCTATCAAATGCTGTAAAAAGCTGTGCCTCTGTCAAATGCTGAACTTGCGCCTCCTGTAAAATCCATGCCCGCTTAATTTGACTGCATAAAAATTTAAGAAGCAAATAAATGAATCTCCTCAACCGTCAGCGCGCGCGCTTACGGCAGCTGGGGAGCTCGTGCATGAGTAACATAGAACTCTTTTAATTTCCCCCTCCTCCTCCCCCGCACCCATGCTCCCACAGCTCGGTAACCGTCAGCGCACACGCTGACGGTTACCGAGCTGTGGGAGCATGGGTGCGGGGGAGGAGGAGGGGATTGTACATTGCTTCAAGGCTTCATGCAGGAGCTCCGAGCAAAGCAGGAGTCCACCGAGCAGGAGCTCCAAGCAAAGCAGGGTAATCAAAAGTTGCCTTAGGTTAAAACTTACTTCAATTATGCGGGCTAGAAAAATACATTACACCTAATCAGTGTTTTCACACTACTGGCCAGTGTTTTTACAAAATTAAACTATTTTCCATGTTTTTAAGCAAAATTTTCTCCTTCTTGTACTCCCTGAACCGGAAATTTCACACTACTAGCCAGTGTTTTTGCAAAATTAAACTATTTTCCATGTTTTTAAGCTAAATTTTCTCGTTCTTGCACTCCCCTCAACCGGCTACTTTGATTTTGCAACCGGCTCAAGGCTAAGCTAAGGCACACTTTTCCCGAACACTGCATCTAATCAGTGAAAATAAGGGCAAACTTGATATTCTCCCGGTTTTCAGGTCAAAATTTGAAGCTTTTGTCGGTGATCACACTAAAATATTGTGTAAATTTTTTGATGATTAACGACATTTTAAAATCTAATTTCGGTGTTCAAAATCCAAGGGGGATTTTTACAATTTCATACGATTAAAATACACTGTCTTTTCACCTACTCATAAGAAGATGAAGTCATTAACTAAGAAACTTGAGATTTGTGCCAAATATTATCAAAAATTGTGGTTTCTTTATACACCACTCATAAGGAGGTGAGCTCTGTAACCACTGCTTGACAACCTCGACTGTGGGTTTTTTCTTCCCACTTATAAGAGGAAAAATATCTTGAAATATTAAATTTTTTTAACAAATAAAAAAATATAATAATGAACAATTATGCCACTTGCATAAAAACTTACTTAAAAACCATTTGTCCATGTCCGTCTCCATATATTGACCTCCTTACTAACCACTTATTTCTCTCTGTCTTCTCCACCTTGTTAGCATGGATGAAAGAGCATCCATCATCACCTGGACAATAAGTGATCAAGAACTTGAACGAGAGGTTCAACTTAGAGATGGAAAGCTCCTCCTAAGTGCATATTTCTTGCA
The DNA here is from genome assembly GCF_014529385.1 of Adiantum capillus-veneris. Taxonomy (NCBI): domain Eukaryota; kingdom Viridiplantae; phylum Streptophyta; class Polypodiopsida; order Polypodiales; family Pteridaceae; genus Adiantum; species Adiantum capillus-veneris. The sequence continues at coordinate 63,054,213 of NC_140934.1, forward strand.
AAGTCTACTACCACCTTATAGAAAATTTCAAACATTGAATGCACTAATACAGTTTGGATCTGAAGTTGCCCTTGTTGAAACACCATCTCACTTTGATATGGAGGGCCATCAACATTTCATTCTTGATGCCTCTTTATCAAAAAGATATGCTATGGTGCATACAGAGAAGGAAACCAATGATGTGGAAGACGCAGAGGATACAAACTTACTGAATGCAAGCTCTTTCTATGCTGAAGCTATCAAGATACCAACCCAAGGAGACTTGCACACAAATTTGCAAAAACACCAGGAGAATTATATTGTCCTCAATAGCAGCAGCGGTGATGAGAAACTTTCAAAAAAGGTAAAAAGTGTGGTGGACTGGATATTATCCTTTTCAACATCTCACCGATTGAAAGACCTAATGAAACAATCTCATGGGCCTATGAAGGTGGAAGAACTACCTAGAGAATACAACGCGAATCTTGAGTTTGAACTTCCATCAACTTTTGGCAAATGTAAGTCAATGAGTGGCATGGAGCAGAAATTTGATGGGCATACATGGACGCGCCCCCAAACAACCAACATGTCCATTGGGTGTCCAGTTCGGATGAGTTATTGTTTGGGCTCCTTGGAATGTCATAGAAATGTTTGTCAGTACTATTTAAACAATAAAGAATTAAATAATGCATATTTTCATGGATATTTAGATAAACCAATAGGAAAAGGTTACCTTGCTCATGAAGATAGGACAAAGATTACATGTCATTATTGCGGCAAGGTTGTCACTTGTCAAACTATATGTCCATGCATAATTTACTACGTTTTTCCAGGGGATTGCAACATGTCAAGATTGGTGGTGCATGTAGGCCACCATGAGCATGATGTGCAGAAAGGTACATCTCGTGATGCCATAGAAAAAATCAGAGGATTAGTCCAAACAGTGTTGAAGATTGATAGGTCTAGTGGTCCTTGAAAAATTCAAATGCTTGTGGCTCATCAAGTTCTGATGGATTCACTCATTCTTGACAAGGGACATTCTATGGGAGATGCATAACTTCAAAACTTTCTAGAAGAGATGATGCCACTTGTGCAAAGCCAAAGGTAAGGATACATTATTTTTATTAATATTTATCAGTATAGTACTTAAAATTCTTTTTTCTAATGCATAACAAATTAAAGAGTATCATTGCTTCAGAAAAACAACAAGGGTCAGTGGTAGTGGGAGATGGATTTGACAATATTCTCTTACTGAAGAAAAAATGTTTGTTCCCATTTTTTCATGGGAGTCGTTTTCCTGGGCAAGGAGAACTTCATGATAAATGTTTTGTTTTTAAGATGTCCACCAAAGGTCCTGGTTCATGAGTTGATTTAATAAGACACATGGATCATTATGGTCAAGGAGACCTGCATAATGCTTGGGTCCATTTTGACTATACGCATCGTGTTGAAGGATGGTCAACCATGTCATGCTCAGTTTATGACCCAAGGTGATAAATTTCTAGATTTATATAAAAGTGATAATTTAATCATTGACTAATACGTCTTACCATGCATACTTTTTGCCTCAACATGAAGAGCTTGATGGTTATTGCAATATGTGAGAGCAAGGAGGAAGATACAGAGTCACAAATATTATTTTGGAAAAGTCTCAATTTGGTTATGGTTGTGAATGGATATTCAATTGCAAATTTCACTTGGTTTATGGCAGATGAGGCAGGTGCCAATTGGAATGCTATTCCAGCAGTCTACAATGGAGGAGCAGACAGTGTAATGGAAGGTCGTGAAAGATCATGCTTGTTCCATTGGGAGAAAAGTCTCCAAAAGAAAACAAGAGCACTCATTCCAAATGAAAAACAAATGGAGCATATTTCTTTGTGTGAAAAATGGCGAACAAGTAACACTTTGTTGGAAGCACAAATGCGAGCTAGGTCAATAAAGAGATGGTAGTATGAGAATGGTGTTCCAAAAGAGAATCTGGTGCCTTTGAAAAATTGGTTCTCCTAGTGGGAAGATAGAATCTCACATTGGGGGGGCATTTCCATAAATGAGAGTTTTTGTTTTGGTATAAATCTCACAATTATGTACTAAATATTGTGAGCTAATGTTGCGAACTAATGTAATCTTTCAGGATGACTTGAGCCCATGGGATCGTGCTGCTATCCATACTAAAAAATTATCAGAGAGTATACATGCAAGTTGGCTTTCTGGAGAGGGAGGAAAAAAAAAGATCACATTGTATGATGCTTGTGTTACAGATGTCATCAACTCCTATCTTCAATGTGCAAAGCAGTTGGGATACTTGACTGGACAATACATAGGTACTGGACCAGACATACACTCTCTCTTGAATAGAGCACAATCAAGGTTGACTCCAACCCCGGCTATGGCGACTCGTGTGCTGCATGGAATGAATGATAATGAAACTAATTTCCAAGATCCAATTTTACATGGTGACAAAGAATAGGTGCAAAGAAAGAGGAGTTCAAACCTTGGCAATAGCTCACACCGACCAGGGTATATCATGGAGTCACGAGATCACTGCCAACGCGAACGACCACGAAAAATTAACTTCACAAATATGAACAATGTGACTGTGGATAACTCAGCTAGATTGCAGGAAACTTTTGTCGAAGAAGAAGGACCAACTTACAATGAAAGTACAAAATATCATAGCATTGGTAATAAAGATGGTGATGGTGGTGGTGTGGAAAGTGCAGCTCAAATTTTGGAAGAGGATATACACAGGTCAATGTGGTCCCTTAGGCGCATGCCAATTCATTGTCGTAGAAAATGCTTTGGAAGAGAAAAAGGAAAAAAATGTATGAATGTAATTGATAGTCGAAGTCCTGGGTTGGTCGCACCATCATTTTGGTTAGAGCGCACATACGATGGAAAAACATTTGCTCAATGGATGTGGTTTTGTAACCACAATGTTGAACACACTTGGAATGTTGACAAACAAGTCAATCACAAGCCAGATACACCTACAACCTGGCCAATTCAACTTGGTACCATGATTTCAAAGGATGAGTATGCAGGCCTTTCAAAGGCAGGTTTTCAACTATGGTGTGTAATAGTGGCAAGAGAGGGTGAATGTATAACCACTCCTCGATCATGTAAGAGGAGTAAAAAATGGAGGCATGGAATCTCAAAAGAAGCTGAAAAGCGCTTGGCTGCAGCTGAGATTCTAAGTGCAACATTGATAGAGGAAAAAGAAATGGTGGCACACAATCATGTGGTTTTTCGTCTTCTTACTACTGAATGCTATGATGTCCATATACGAGAAGATCCTACATGCACTTGTTTAGATTTTCAAAAGAGGGAGAAAGATAAGAAGGCATTTCTAGCCTGTAAGCATATTTACTATGTTTATATATACATCCTGGGTTTGGAGTGCCATCAACATATGGCAATGCATCAACCACTGATCTCTAAGCAAGATTTAGCCTTTATACTTGCTCAACCTCGTATTCTAAGTCCAGTTTCAAGATAGTGAATAGCTATGCGATCTCAAACAGATGCTCAAAGTTATCCCATCGAAAAGTATTTTGGCAACTTGGATTCCCCTACTAACTACCAAACTGCATTGTAAATTCTATTTTGTTGTAACTTTTTGGTGAAACCCATTATGGTATCCGATGAAATTTTAACAAGAAAGATTATTTTTTAGCTCTATCTTTCTAGGAGAAATGAAATATTAAATTAAGGTACCGTGTCCACATTGGCAGGTCCATGTGTTGGGCACATGGTTTAGTAGTGGTTTATTTCACTACAAAGTGTTTTGGCATTTTAGTTGTCTCTACTAATTATCGGATCACATTTATAAAGCATGTTTTATTCTTATTACTAATTAAAATAAATTTAATAAATGTATTGAAGGATTCTTTGTAGTTGTGGGCTTACTAGCAACAACGGTTCTATCTTGAACCATTAATGTTGGGTATTATATCCATATTTTGTGGTTAGTGTTTTTCAAAATAGCTTACACTAAGTGGTGAAAAGCTCATTATATATGATGAAATATGAAAAATATCTAACTAGGAATTATAAGGCTCGAAATCACAAGCTCGCAAGTTTATAACTTCCTAAAACTTTAAGCCCACGTCATCACTTGTGGTAAGCATCTCATCTTTATCTTCATACCTAGCCCATGACAACATATCTACTATAGGGTTGTCTCTACTTGAAATATGAAAAAAATTAAGAGACTTAATGAAATCTATCCACTGCAACATAGAAATATCCAAAGTAGAGAAATTTGCAATCATCCCTATCAATGGATAACAATCTATCTCCACCACAACTAAAGTCCCAATAAAATACTCCTTTTGAGACTTTAGGGTAGTAGAAACACCCCAAAGCTCTCTTTTAACTTGTGTGTAGCATCATTGATGAGTATTAAGCACTTTTTCTCCAAAATGGATAGCATACTTATGACCATATTCATCATTTTACCCAATAGCCCCAACCAATGCCTGTTGCAACCATCAAAATCATTGGAATTTCACACTTGTAATCAACTTTTTTCAAGGTAGGAGCCTCGAGAAGCATTGTCTTTAGTTTCTTGATGGCCTTAATATGAAATTCTTCCTATACAAACCTTTTGCCTTTCCTTAACAATTGATAAAGAACCTCTACAACATGAGAAAAATGAGGCAACCAAATACGGTAAAACATGCATGCACCCAAAAATCAACGAACTTCAGTAACTAATGTGTATGAATTATCCTTCATATTTTGTATAGCTTCTACCTTGGATAGACTTGGCCGCCTTCCATTTGGGCCACACATATGCCCTACAATGTATGTCTCTTTGGCACCAAAAATCATTTTTTGACCTGAAAGTGTCAAAAATCAATTTTTGGTGCCAAGAGATATTAATTGGATAGAATAGCATCACAATCTGTGGTGTGTTGGGTAACAAATCTTCACCACCCCCTCTGATCTTTCACCTCATTTTTTAAACATTTTTCACAACCCTTGATAAAAAAAATCATCAATAAAGGGCATAGTAACGTGAGGAATAAACTCCCTTAACACTATATTCATGCCATTCATCAAGTGAGCAATAGAATTCTTTGCACCTTGTAGTAAAGTGCACATCCTTACTACTAACCCAAGAGGTGTATGCATAGTAGTAAGATCTTTGATCTCTAAAGCAAATGGGAATTGATCATGAAATTAATTGAGATCACCTATGGAGTACCTGCAAAAGCCTCAGCAAACTCATCCACAATTGGACATGCACCCACATTGCAAAATTGTTACCTTAATGCCCATGTGTATCTTCTCATTAAGAAAATCAATAAGCTTTTGCAAATGAGATTTAGGAACGGAAATAGGATGTAAATTCAATGGCATATGGGGAACAATAAAAATATCCATAGGTGAAACAACATTTGGATATACGCATCCAATGTCATTTGGCTCAAAAGCAAAAGCCTTACCATGTTTTGTAAGCATATCTTGAAAACACTTGATGTCCTCTTCAGTAAGAAACCCATCTTCAACAATGGTCAATTGCTTCAAGAACTCTTTAGTAAACTTGTGGCCAATATTATTTGAGTCCCTTAGCTTCCGTTGTTGTGAATATTTATCATTAACTTTGTTACTTCCTCCTAGTAGAGTTGTAGCTATTGACCTCACCTTCTTAGCAACAATCTTGTAGTTTGTATCCACCTACACTTCAATCACATCATCCAAGTCTTCTCTTAACTAGATGTCAAAATTTCATGCATATCCATTGAATGCACTTTCACAAATTCAATTCCACTGAGATCCCACTTTGCATTTATTCATAACCTCAAGCTCTAACATCCTGTCAATATAAGAAACTTCTTCAAAGACTCCTGAAATAACATCATCAGGTTCAAGCACTTCAAAACGTTGCAGATCACTATGAACACTAACCACATATTGCTTCTCCCACTTAGATAATTCATTGAACTTCTTGTATGAAACTAAACCTTCAGATGTCAATCCCAAAGAAAAATTCCCTTTGAGAACTTCCTCTTCTTTGCACCACCATAGTCCCGCTCTATAGTTGCACCCTGAAAAGTATTGAGAAAAAATGTACTCTTTAAACCCTTTCGGGATCTTTGGCAATCATTAATCTTGTAAACTATATTCATTTCTAGCATGATCAACACACACAACCAAAAAATGAACAACTCTTTACCGTCTCTACTTTGGAATATTGCATAAGCTGAACCATCATCCAACAACACCTTTGTTTCCATATGAACGGCCGTGATGTATGACTACCCCAAACTGAGCAGATAGGAGGAATGCTCATGTATAAAAGAATTTTATTCATCACACATGCTCCATAAAAGTGCATGGCTAGGAATTGGCACCTTGAATATGCCAACCATGCTCCATATCAATAGGCCGCTTTAACCTTTGGTACAAGCTTTTTGCTACTAGATTAATCTCCAAACCATGATCCACAAATGCTAGGATAGTCTCCTCAATATCACCAAGCTTAACAATAGTCTAAAAAAACAACTCCTAGGCACAATTTCTTCATCTCTGTCATCATCAAACTGAACATGTCTTACCCCAGGTGTAACTTGATATGAGATCACCATAAATTTTGATCTAGTGTCTTAAATATTTGATTCATAGGCATCTAAAGTTGATTCAATATGTTGAATCATTTGACTCTTGATTGAATCAGGTTCCTACTCAATTCGTACTTGACATTTTTGCTTTATAATGTCAATATATTCTTCAATTTGAATCTCACCCTTGGCAATTGATGTCAGCCAACATGAGCTCCCTTGCTATTTAGGATGCATTCCTCTGAAACCTCTTCAAATCTATAGACAATTCAATGTCGGACTTATAAACAGTCCTCTAGGCTTACCTTGTTTCTTTTCCTTGGATGGCTCATCCATAACCACTTCAAGGGTAAGAACTGTTTGGAAGTTGAGCCACCTTCCTTCTTGTTGCTAGACCTTGTAGCCTGCTTTGACAAACCCACATGATCTTGATCTCTCTTGTGCTTCTCTTCAACCATAGGTTCAATAAGACTCAAATTTTTCAAGGAAAGCATACAGAAAAAAAGAGAATCCATAGGATTTGAATGCAATTTCCAAATTGACATAATGTTTTACGAGTCGCTTTACCTTTCTCAGCTGTCTTTAGAGCATAAAGCCATAGATTACCCTTGGCTCTAACACTTTTCTCCTCCCTTGTACCACACACCTACAATCCATAAGTTGCCACTTCAACCCTAGTAACATTATGCTGCATCTCCTTAACAACTAGCCTCTTCATATTTCCTTTCCTGTAGTTCAAGCAAAGATGTTCACCAATTTCCCTAACATGGATCTTTGTTTTCCAAGAAGCTATACTTTTCTTGTAAGCTTCATTGAAATCATCATAGTATTTAGTACATGATCCAAACATTCACATCACATGAAAAATTGATCCCTGTCCCTTCATGGTGGGAGTTGTGGCATGGACTATGATGTAGATCCACTTGCACTTAAACCTTCAAGTTTAACAGCTTTCAAATTCAAAATTAACTCTTATATACCTTTTACCACTTTGTCAAGAACCAAATCTTCTAGCTTGGGCCTTGGTTTTTTTGTTGGTTCTTCCTCAAGCACATCGATATGATCAACCTTTCTAAGCTTATCCACTCTCGTTTTTTGCTAAACAATCATATTAACCGCTTCAAACGAGCCATGGATGACACATTGAGACGATTGATACATACTTTTGCACGTAAAAGTCCATAAACAAGGGGATTTTTACAAGAAAGCCCATATTAACCTTTACAACTTACACTAGAACAACCAACTCCAACCACCATAAGTTACACAAGACTAATAGTGTTAATGTTTTGGATATGGTTGTTAGGATTTTCTAAAGGAAAACCACAAAACTCGGGTAATGGAATCAATGGGGCTTCAAGACGAGCCAAATTAAGAGAGAGTTCAAGAGGTGACTCTGTAGCTAGTGGTTGCATCATGATAGGGTTGGGTAAAGGTAGAGTTGTGTAGATGATGGGGTAGTTTGGTTGAATAGGTGGAGGAGTTCAAATTGGGGATGAAATTGATGTGCTAGATGAAAACCTTCAAGTAGACATGCTAATAGATTGAGATCTCTCCCCCTTTTTTTGAAACTCTCTCCTTAAATATCAATTGGATCTATCAATCTCTCTAATATGCTCTTGCCTCTCACAAGTTTGTTGCATAACCCTTTTTAAATGTAGGTTCATGCCGTGAAACCCTAGGCTAAATCTAGAGTCCCACTAAGCATGCCACTATATCAAAAATATCTAGGTTGAGAGAAAATTGAAAAACCCCCAACCCTAGACAACTCCAGAAGGATTATATAAAAGCAGAGAGAGACCCATACCCACCATTTGTAGTAGGAATTAAACAGCCAAAGTGTGCGACTAGTTTTTTCACAAATTTTTACAATTTATACAAATATGGAGAGTAGCAGTAGATAATGTATCTCAATTTGTGCAATGATGGGTAGCACTTTGCTGGCAAAATTATGGGCATGTCATGAACCTCAAATAAAATGCTTCAATTTTATAAGATTACGATGTGCTACGGTGTCTTGCTGTAAACCATACTATATAAAAGCGTGTTGTGATATATTTTATGTTTAACTGTGATTTGTAAATATGGAGGGTTGTGTGCACACTTGAATATGAATCGTGCTTCTCTCTCTCTCTCTCTCTCTCTCTCTCTCTCTCTCTCTCTATTTTTTTGAGTATGCAATAGGAAATGTGGCGGGCCCTTTCTCTTCTCCATTCTCTCTTTTATCTCTTGTTCCCAGACTACAGCAAGACAATCTTTCTCCGTAGTCCTCTACTCGGCAGTCACTCATACCCTATTCTCTCTCTTTTTTTGATAGCCCACATGTTTTTTATCTCCTCAATTTACTATAGAGAGGTTTTACTCTCTATCAATCCCTACTTAATAATGGCTATAGAGAGGATCTCTTCCCTCTCTTTTTGGCCCATTTTTAGATTGCAATGGACAAACCTATATTCTCCCTATTTTAAAAAACCTTCTTTCTCTCACTTCAAATTGATATAGAGAGTCTCTAGATCTCTCGCTTTCTACTTGCCTCAAACCTACAAGAAACTCTCTCTCTCTCTCTCTCTCTCTCTCTCTCTCTCTCTCTCTCTCTCTCTCTCTCTCTCTCCCCCCCCCCCCCCCCCCCCCCCCCCCCAAGTGCCAAGTGAGTTTATGCTTGCGGTTTCTCCAAATCTATGAGAAGGTGATTTGTCAATTGCGCATGGGAAGAGGAAATTTGGAAATTTTTGTAAACACTTTTGGGTTTCATCAAGGATGTTCATTGTCACCAACTCTCTTTGTTCTATGCATTGATCAATTGGAACAAATGGTACTTGACTTTATGCAAGAAGAAGGCATTAAAGAGGTCACTATTTTCAATGTGGTAATGATGCTTTTGTTGTATGCGGATGATGTAGTGCTTATAGCACACACTTTAGAAGATACACAAAAGCTTGTGGTTGTCTTTGAGAACTTTTTCTTGCATAGTGGACTAATTGTGAATGAATCCAAAACAAAGGTTATGCGTGTGAAAACCAACCATAAAGAGAACCCATGCATTGTGTACAACAATGAGACATTTGAAGTTGTTGAGAGCTTTAAGTACCTTAGCCTTCAGGTTCCATCCAATCACAAGTGGCATGAATGTGATATGCGTTGTTTGGAAGTGGGAAAGAGAGCATATTGTGCATTTGAGAACAAGTGTAATGCGGGAAATATCAAGTATTTGGTTCTCAAGAAGTATATTTTTGATGCATTGGTGACACCGGTTCTTCTTTGTGGAGTTGAAGTGTGCGGCGGGATCATTTCAAAGTCTACTTGGAAAGAGTTTGACAATGTCTAAAAGAGTTTTCTTACAAATTTTCTCCAAGTCGGGAGACACAACTACCATATATGCTCCTACTTCTTGAGTCGGGATCTCTTCCAATTGAGGTTATGGGCATGGAAAGGGTTGTGGAGTACATGATAAAGATGCGTCAAAACCCCTCACATTGACTTCCTACAATTGCATGGGAAGCAAGAAAAAAAGTTCAAAAGATGCATAAAAACAAGATCTTGAGCACAGGATGGATGCAAGACATAAAGAAGTGGTTTGGGAGATGGGATGCATTACACTTGCTACATGATGCTTCAATTGACTCCCAAGTGAATGAAGTTTTTCTACAATGCCAATGTATTATGGCTTGGCAGAAATTCGGTGGGTCATGCTTCATACATCACACCACCCATATTGCCCCCAACTACAAAACCATGTTCTTCGCTGAAAGAGGAAACGGTACTCACACTTACATGCTTGAGCCTATCCCTTTGTTGGCGACATGCACTATCACATCCATTCGTCTTAGATCCCATTCCCTTCGATGCGAGACAAGGCATTGAGGCAATGGAGAAGAGTCAAATTGATTGTGCATATTATGCTCACTGCAAGTTCAAGAGTCTGAGTACCACACACTACTAGAGTGCTCAGATTTTTGTCACATTCGAACTTGATTTTCTCACATTTTCATCCATGACTGAGGCCTACACACTTTCCTCTCCTAGCCACAATGTGGGCTCTCCATAGTGCCTCTCATCACCACAATCTTGGAGCATCGAGAGTCACTCATCAGCCATACACATACTACATCACATGTAACTTTGGTCCCATAGGTCCTATTTGACCTTCGAGGACGATAACAAAGTCAATCTCTCTCTCTCTCTCTCTCTCTCTCTCTCTCTCTCTCTCTCTCTCTCTCCGGACTGTAGATAGATACCTTCTCTCGATAGCCCCCTCTTCTAATGTAATACAGAGAGGTATTCTCTCTCTCCCCTCTCCCCTTGAATGAAAAAAAGACAAAGAGGCTCTCTCTTCACTCCTTATTCAGGAAAATCATCCACACACACATGTGCTATAATGCTCTCAAATGTGCTCACACATTGCTCTATGAAGCCAACAAAAAACAAAGTGGAGTCCCCTTCCCCTCTTCTCCCTCACGAACAAAAACTTCCCAAAAGTGGCACCCTTTTATTTCTCATTTTCTTTTTAGATAAAATGAACTTTAAGGCTCAACCTCAGCCCTTTGCAAATGTTTTTTCCATTTAATACTATTTATAGCTAGTAAGAAAAAGGGGAAAATTTTGGATCGAGGTCAAAATTTGAAGAATTTGCACGTTTTTATATGCAGGTATGTCCAAATTTTGAGAGTTTGTTAGTTTTGTAGTCAACTAGTTTGATTTTGACTACTTCAAAACTATCTCTAGCACTAAAACATAACCTAGCACCTTTATTGCTCAAGGCTAGGAGCATCAATTTTATGAGAAAAATATAGTGTGCATGTTGATGAAGTGAATGTAGATGAACACATCATAACAGAACCACAATACATAATGCGAACAAAGTGCTTGCAATGATATGCACATACATACATAAACAACTGCAAAAAAATTCAACATTCTTCTAATCTTGGACACAATATATTATTGTAGCCATAGATTATCCGACTAAGTGAAATGAAGCAAGAGCCACTAGGAAGACCATTGCAGGAACTATCGATGCATTCTTATATGAGTGCGTTTTTGCATATATGAAATTTTGATCAAACTTGTGAGTGATCAAGGCATGCACTTTCTCAATGAGGTGTTATTATGTTTGCTAAATGAGTTTATGGTTATCCATAACAAATTTGCACCATATCATCCTCAAGATAATGGCCAAGAAGAGCATTGTTAGTGGCTCTCCACGATGGATGTCTTTATCATAGCTATTTGACAGTAACATAATAATGTCAACACGCAAGGAAGTGACTCGGATGGGTCACATAGACTCTTTGAGGTTGTCAATCCTCAAGAAGTGAACCTAATAGGTAAATACAACTCAAAAAGCTAACCACCACTCCCAAATTGAAAAATCTTCCTATGTCCTATCTCACCTCTCTAGGTCATCACACCATTTTGATGACTAAACACACTTGAATTGTCACAAAACTTTGAGGGAAGCTATATTAGATTTAAGGGGACAAGTCTTCCAAGTCTAGTGGCCATCTGACAAGGTACCACAATCACGATCCATCATGTACTAGGTCATAAAATGCAACTCAAAATTATAAACAGGTCGCCCTAAGGTCTAATAACACTCTCTTATGGTCAAAAAGTCAAAAAGAAATTATTTAAGCACTCAAATCTGAAGATAAGACTCACAAATTCATAGTTGCAAACCACAAAAAAACTTGAAATTCTTACACATAATTGAAAGAGCAAGAGACAAGGAACACAATACAATTCTTGGAATTAAATTTGGATATTTGAATCATGAGAAAAAAGGATTACAAGTTTGAGCAGAGTAGCCGCTTTGATAGTGGTACTCATAGCTCCTCTTTTCTCCAAGAGATAATAATAACAAAGATGTGTTCAAACTAAGGCTTTTGGTTGATATATCTAGGGCTTTTCAAAATGGTCAACGATCGGCTACTTGGGCTTTGTGCGATGGCAAAAACATTAATCTTGCATACATCCCCATAATCACATTTTTTAGGGAGTCTCTGACTTTAAAGTCTAGCTAATTCCATTGGTTCCTTCAAGGAACACTTTGTAGGGGTGTTCTACATTGTCTACATCATCAAATGCCTCAATGCAAGTGAGAATCATTTTTGCAATCTTACAAGTCATTTGGCATGTTAAGTCTGGGACATCTCTCAACAATTTGATGATAGCTTGAGTGTATGGGACATGTAGGCTTCTGTGGGCTTGTGTTTGTGTGCATGTTTGTCTATGATTGGCTATGATTGAGAAATTGAGAACTAGGGGTCTCCTAGTCTTCCATATTATGTAGGTCTCCTAGGATCACCTTCTTAGTATGGGGCAATAGGTTGGGTCGATCTGTAGGTGTTGGGGATCATTCCTGTAAGCTATCTCATCATGGGGTTCCTTTTTAGACCACTTCTTGCACCGTAAAGGCTAACTCTCTAGGATGAGCAACACCTACTCTTTGCTATTATAACTGAGACTCCTTCATAGTCACCATGTGCATTTGTTTCTAAGGCTAGTAGTATCTTTTTATTCCATAGGTTGGCCTCTTGCTTCATTAGTGGTAGTGAAATCATTTCATGGCCAAAATTCTTGACATGCTCATCTGGTTTAATTATGAGCAAGGCCGTGGATTCTAGAACCTTGAGCTCATAAAGCATTTACTCTTTTTGTACTCCTTTTGGTATATATGCGATCCATTACACAACCTTACGCTCCTCCGTGGTGTTGGATTTGAAATGCTCAATTATTGCAAGATGTAAATTTGTGGGGTCTTGTTGTTCTATGGACTCTGATTTCTCTTTTGCTTCCTTTTGTTGTTGACCTAGCTCTCTATTTTGTCATCTCCGTACAATATGGCTCAATTTTGGCCTCTCTGTAGCTTCTAGCTGTTTGATGTAAATTGGTTGTGGGCTGCTACTGGTTCCAATGTTAGTCAAGCCTTCATCTGGCAGGTCATCAAAAGCTATATGCATTTCTCCTATCATATTTAAAGGTACGAGTCGTGCCATTTCATCCCCCTTAGGTGTTACCTAGGTCATCCCCCTATTTCCCCAAGTGTCTATGGTTGCTACTAGGTGGACTCAATCAACATTGTCAGACTCAGTCATCCAAGGTAGAACATCCACATAGGAGGAATATTCCCCAACATCGGTGTCGTTTTTATATGTGTAACAATACTGCAATGGGGCCGAGTGAATTGTGGTGTTAGATCTGTGATCAATTATAAATCCATTTCCTAGAGGATGTGCTCAATCACTTACAAGATCAACTCAAATGACAGAGTCTTGGAATTGCAAGTAGACGCACCAATTTTGCTTCCCTCATGAAAGGACATCCTAATATCATCTCAAATGACATAGTGTGCTTGGAGAAATCCATAACAATGAAGGTATGCCTTATTTTGGGTCCAAGTACCTTGACCTTGAGATCTTCTATCATCTCAATAGGTTTAACAATACTCCCATCGGCCATCTTTACCACTCTGTTTGTAGTCCCAAGGTCAGGTCTTCCCATAGATTCCCAACAAATTTTAGTTACAATGCTAACCCCATGCCACCATCTAGGATTCCTTTAGAGTTAAACCCTTGGTAGTGATTGTTATGGTCGCATTGGATTCATTGCCTTCAAAGTATTATCACAACTTAACAAGTATTTCAACAACAGAGTCCTCATCTAGGTTGGGTTGTGGATCTGAATGTTCCTCCTCTATTGGCACCTCACTAGCTCCATCCATTTGTGAAAATTATGGTAGCCCGACTTTTAGTTGTCCATTTAGGAAAGCTCGAAGAGCTAAGAATAGCTTGGGGTCTTCATATAGTTTAGACATAATGGTGGTTCTAGCTTTTGAAGCCATGAAATCCATCAATTTGGAAATATTTAACGGCACTTTTTGGGCTTCAGTCCCTTTACATGGGGAAGATGGGATATCCCTTTTTTTAATAAGGTCAGGTAATCCTTCTATAAACATTCTCTCGAAGCAGAAGAGAGTACGCCCACTTGCCAATGACTTAAAGACTTTCTTCTTGGATGACACTAGGTATGGCTAGTGGCCTATGGTCTTTGTGAGGTTCATTTGGTGCAGGGAACACTGTGTTTGTAATTTGAATCTTCCTAGGTGCTGGCTTTAGATCCCTTTGGGTATCTTCTACCAAACCCATTAATTGCTTGACTCGATCGATCTCCTCTATAGGGTTTGGGTAAGTTCCTTTCTACTTCTTGGGTTCCTTCGGTCCTAGCCATTGTGGCTCATGATGATCTTCCTTGTTTTTTTCTTTCCTAGTGATCATTCTAGTCTCCATGGTCTCATTTGAATTAGAATCCTCTTTAGCGACATTCATATACACGGAGTCGTCACCAGTCCCTATGTTGGTCTTTAAATTGGGTTCTGACTTCGATGCTTTTTGCGATATCTTCCTTCATGTTTTCTTCTTCTTATGAGATTAGGCAATTGATGCTATGTCACTCTCTCTTTGAGAATATAATTTTGGTTTTGGAGCATCGATCGTGTGAGTACATTTACTGGTACCACAGGTGTACTTTGTGATGCCTCCTTGGTAACCTCAATTAAGTTCAATGGCATGATCTTTGGCGCATTTGAAGTATTCAAACATTGGGCAATCAAATGATCTATGCCACGTCGATTACACATGAGTATCGGCATTGTAGTTGTACTCGCTTGATTGGTTTACATTAGTGTGGCATTCTTTTGTAGTCTAATAGGACACTCGTCTACATGATGTTGACCCCCACACTCATAGCATTAAAGAGGTGGTCTCTTGGTAGTGAAATTGATATTTTGGCCTATTGCTACAAGAGCAACTACTTGATAGACAAGTTTGACTAATCCCTAATACTCCTCCATGTAGTATTGTGGACTTTCTTCAAGTACATCAATCCCACAGACAATATTAGGGTCTAACTCATCCTCGCATTTCACACAAGCAATAGATGACTCACAACCCACTTGATTTACATAAGTGATTCTTGGATGTATGGGTTGCGGTCCTAGCACTGGAGGTGGTAATTGTGTTGTTTGAAAACATTTTGGGCCCTAGGGACCATGTGTTGTGACGATTTTTCAAAAGGTGGGGCCGACATCAATGCAGTCACTCAAGGTGTGTCCATCCATGCTAAGGTTGGCCTATTGGCCATTAGGCGTTTAAATACTATGCAATCCTTGGCTTGATGACCATACCTCCCACTTGCATTGAAATTCCCATTAAATTTTACTCTAAACATAGGGCATTCACTGGTACTATGTGGACCAAAGAAAACTGAGCACCATTGTTGCTCCCTTCTTGGATACATATGATTTTTTTGTGAAACACGATTGTCTCTAAGACTTTCTTGAATGGCCTTGGTGAGATCTTCTAAAGTCATATTAGATATCTTTGGTTCTTTAGCAATAGGCTTTATGGTCATTAGCATGCCTCGATGCTTGAGTGCTAGCAGATTTAGGCTCAACAGACACTCTTTCTTCTTGAATCATTAAATTTCCCTCCAATTAGATCGCATTGGTGGTGACTGCTTCCCAAGTGGTAATACCTCTAATGACTAGGCTATTGTAGATATCCTCATGTCATAGTCCTCTAATGAATCCATCAAGAAATTGGTTATTATTGAAGCCCTTATTTGGATTACAACAAGAATTCAAATGCTTCAAGCGACTAATAAAGTCTCTCACGGACTCCCCTTCCTCTAGTTGGCCATTTTGGAGCTGAGAGGCTACACCCCAAAGCACTCCCACTCGTATGTACTCTTTCAAGAACAGTCTCCTAAGCGTAGAGTAAATTGTTTTCTCTTTTACCCTTAGGGTTCTATACCAATACCCAGCCTTCCCACTCAAGGTCGGGCTTAAAAAGCATTACTCTTATGCAGCTCATTGTGTTCTCCTAGGGAATGGGGATTTTTCAAATCCTCAAAAGGCTTTGCATATGTGACTTGACAAACCTCAATACGTGCGCGCGCATGTGTGTGTGTGTGTGTGTGTGTGTGTGTGTGTGTGAGAGAGAGAGAGAGAGAGAGAGAGAGAGAGAGAGAGAGAGAGAGAGGTTAATTCAATAGGTTGGTGATGGTGGGTATCCTCTCTCGCTTTTGTGTCACAGCCTACATGCTTGCTTTCCATTGTCGATCTTACTCAAGGCAGGATATTGAGTTGGTGCTCTAGAATATGGTCTTTAAGATGTTGTGCAAGTTGTTCCAGACGGCTTGTCAAACAGAGCCTTGTGGTGAGAGATATTGAAGTTCAAAGTTAGAAGGCTTTGCAAACCTGACGGATAGGGCAGGTACAGACATGCAGCCAGCAAGGGGATCAATGGTTACAAGTGAAGTGTTTGAGGTGTGGAGCATGCGGATCTTTTTGGATTGTCAATCCGGCCTCAAACGAGCAAGTTATGGCATTCAAAATACTTGTTGGGGGTCGATAGTGTGCTCACTGGGCCCCATTGGTAGGCATGCTGACAGGGATTTTTTTGAGCTCGACAACATTCTCGAAAACTGCATGCGATACGGGGAGTTATCCCAAGGAGTTAGCCGAAGTTTACGGCTCGTTGATTGGAGTTATGGGAATTGAGATGGGCCTAGCTCAAGTTGGCATGCGGTTATGGCAAGAAGAGATCAGATGTCTTTTTTCATTTCGTGAATGGGTTGTGTCAAGGCCATGGTGCAAAGTTGTGGAGAAGCGCAGAGAAATTTTGGGACCGGTAGGTGGAGCTCTGATGCAGTGTGATTGGAAAACAATATGTGGTAAGTACAACCTTGTGCGAACACCGACGGTGTGGAGATCCCATGTTTAAGAGCCCTTTGGTTATAAATCCAAAAGAGAAAGGGTGGGCTTGAATTTTTTTTTTCATAAGTCAAATGAAGGCTCAAAAAGCAAAAGGGAACAAAAAAAAAGGACTTGGATTGAGGAGGCAATAGTGCATGACGCTATGGCTCAAACAAGTGAAAGGGTCATGAAGGCTTTCAAAAACAATAAGAAAGTGATAAAATTGTTTAAACTGGTATCAGTGTTTGGGAAAGGATTGCATCACCTTAGTCTTGAGCCGATTAAAAATCGAGACGCGGTTAGCTGCAAACCATGGTAAACGGAAAATAGATGAAATATGTGAGAAAGTCATCCAAACATTATGCAAATCTCAAAAAAATTGCTAGTATTTTTGGTTTTTTTTTTTGTGAGGAGGAAACTCGATCAACAACCGCTTAATAAAAGAGACTTTCTTGAATGTTAACACTAATTGGAATCAAGCTATAAAATGCAAAAAATGTAAATCCATGTGAAGTTCTGAAATGTAAGGTGAAATAAAAAGAACTAATTAATATATGTATGTGTAGAATTTATTAGAATTATGTAAGGTGTACCCAAGTAATCAGGTACTACTTCTTCCACCATATTTGGCAAGCAAGAAATCGCCGCGTGGTTGAGGGGGATCTGGCTGTGGCAAGCTTTTGTGAAATCATACAAGAGAGCAGAGTGACGATCCACATGATTGGAGGCAAACAAACCTCAAAGGATTGGTTTAGAACAATACATAACATCTTGTAATAAGGAAATTCTAGGAGTAGTAGTGGTTTCTTTGTCAAGTAAAAAACTTGTAATCCTTTGACCCTCAAGGCTCGGTCTGAGCTTGAGGATTGGTGTATATTTTTGATGCTCTTAATACTATCCACTCACAATTGTGAGTTTTGCAAAAAAAAAAAAAAAATTATGCAAGGTGAAGCTTCACTTTAGCATTCTATAGAATGTAAGAAAAAGTAAAGACAAGATAAGAAATGAAAGGTAATTCTCCATCATGCACTCAAAACTATGAAAGGCCCCCCTAACCCAGCCCAACACTAAGGGTTTCTTTTAGAAAGACAAAAAGAAGCTTTTGTTTCCCTTGTTGAAAGGGAAGGTGAAGTGCAAAAAAGGGGGAGGCAGCCCAACACTAAGGGTTTCTTTTAGAAAGACAAAAAGAAGCTTTTGTTTCCCTTGTTGAAAGGGAAGGTGAAGTGCAAAAAAGGGGGAGGCAACTGTTTCAAACAAAGAAGGGGGTTCTTTTTTCTTGAGAGGAAGAAGAAGAGAATGGAAAATATAAAAAGAGTCTTCGTGCACTTGGCGATTGAAGCCGGCATACGTTGTCCGTGAAGCGGCTTGAAAGGGCAAGAGCTTTGCAAAAGAAGGATCCAACAAGGGCTACCCAGAGGAAAAGCTGTTGCCGAAGTGAAGCCAACGGTGGATTTCCTATCGAGGTGGGTACCGACGGAGTTGAGTTTAGAGAGAGGTGTGTGCCCCTCTATATGAAGCATTGATGGCCATGGTGCGGCATAGAGCAGAGTGTGTGGATCTTGTACATTGTGTTTTCCTTTGAAGGAGAATCTTTCATTACCGGTTTTAGCATTGTCTCTCCCCCCTTCTCCTCTTTCTTCTTTGCTAGTCTCCAAGGTGTGTGGTGCCGGTGTGTGAGCGTGTGCGTCCCTGGGTCCCCTTTGTGTGTGAGCGTGTATTTGGGTCCCCTTTATTTCGAGCACCGATCAAGCTTGCGGTAAGCAAAGTGGCTTTTAGTGTCTGGCACACACCTGAGACCGATCTAGGTGAGAGCACACTAGACTTTGGTTTTTTGAGAGAGGCCATCTCTTGTAGTCTCCATGCACTAGTTGGGTCAGCTATGCTCCACGAATTGACATTCTATGTCTGTGGTTCTCGCTTTGCTAGCATCGATATGTTGAGGCTTGGCAGCCGACCGACATTTTGGCGCCGTTCTCGGGGACGAGGCAGCCTAGACTAGAGAAAACCCCAAAGCATTTACTTTCATTTCCACTACTCTCTCTAGTTTTGGCTAGAGTAACACATTTTTGACTTTATCAAAGGCTGAGAGGTTCTTAAGAGTAGGGATACTGAATAAGGACCTTGGGAGCATTAGTTTAGTAGGACGGATTAGGTGAAGGATCCTTGAGCCGAGCTAGTGGTCGGTAAGGGCATCACTAAGTAGAGAGTAGGGATTTCAGACTGAAGGCTTAACTTTTTACCTTTTGTACTATTTTTTCATGTTCAGTAGGAGTAGGGTAAGTAGAAAACCATCAAGATTTCGAGTCTAATCTAAGATGCATTGAAGAAAACCAAAAAATTATCAAATCTATCTTAGGCGCGCCTAAGATAGATAGGGGCATCTGGGATTGAAACTGAGAAATTGAACTTGCAAGGTGGTAGACTAACTTGTTTAGACCATTCCCAATGATTATGGAAGCAATTGGATCATTAAACACTTGGTCAAGTCCAAAATTGGTAAAAACTGCAAGCTTCAATGAAAATTAACAAGGAAAAGTCAAATCAAGCTAAAACTTGAAACCAGGGTGTGGATAAATCCTAAAACTAGTGGGAAAATCAATCTATGAAGAAAAATATTAAAAATGTCAAAATCTGGCAGAGTTTTATCTTAATTTGCGCGAAGATAGAAATCTCTCGATAGATGGTATTTTGCAAAAATTTCAACTCACGGGGTCTATTTAAACCATAATACAACTCCAAAGCAAGTTTCATCAAATTTGAAGTTGTGGAAGGGTAAAAACAACAAGAAAATTAGAAACTTTGACTATGAGATCAAAACGGGTGACAAAACATTCGTAAACTATCCAAATTTTGTGAAACTCATTGAACAAGCTTGAATCCACATATAAGAACCTAAACAAGTCACATTGGTACAAAATATGTTGAAACAAGAAATATTTTATCTTAAGCGCACTAAAGATAAAATCTTCACAAGAAGGGTAATTTTGTTGATTTGACACTAGGATTACATGTAAAAACCCAAGAAAATCACCTTGGGAGAAAATCACTTAAAATAGTGAAAATTTATCTTATGCGCGCCGAAGATAAAATTTCGAGTAGAAAGGTGATTTTCTAATTTTGACACTAGGGTTAGCTTTTACTTATCATAAGAACCCTCTTCAAGTTGTCAAAACTCAAAATTT
Source organism: Adiantum capillus-veneris (assembly GCF_014529385.1). Classification (NCBI taxonomy): domain Eukaryota; kingdom Viridiplantae; phylum Streptophyta; class Polypodiopsida; order Polypodiales; family Pteridaceae; genus Adiantum; species Adiantum capillus-veneris. The sequence goes on from NC_140934.1 coordinate 63,074,693, forward strand.
GAAGAATTTATCTTAGGTGCACATAAGATAAATTCTCTACCAGAAAGGTGATTTTTTAATTTTGACGCTAGAGTTAGCTTTTTCTTATCACGAGCTCACACGACCTGCCTCCAGTGGGCCTCGTTTGCTCTGACTATGTGTGTATGTACTCACGCCTTTGGTGGATCTAGCTCGCTTTCACCAATAGGACGATCCTATATAGATCAAGATGTCTAATAGGCCTTGCATGTCCTGGGGGCAACATTCATGATGTAGACACCATCTTCTATGGAAATTCAATTATTAATGAAATTAATCTAAAAACACATGAAGGGTGAAGGAGAGAGGAGGGGGGGGGGGGGGGGGGGGGGGGGGGGGGGGGGGGGGGGGGGGGGGGCGATAATGAAAAAGAGCTCCTCATAGAGGGGGAGAGAGCCCTAACACCATTGGCTACACTTAGAGAAATTGATTAAGCAAATTATTAATGATAAAAGTTAAAAACACAAAAAACTATATCATAATCCCTGCATTTCTCCTTTTGAGAGAGAGAGAGAGAGAGAGAGAGAGAGAGAGAGAGAGAGAGAGATATGACAATGCAAAATAGGAAGGTAGAGACCATTTCCATTTGTTGTGATTCAAATTTTCAATTTGATGTATAAAAGAAAATGAGAATATATGCTAGTTTCTTTAATAGTCACTTGCTATCGCTTAATCTTCATAAATCCAGTTTCATTTGACACACACACACACACACATAGGGGATGGCAGATACACCATAATCCTAGTTTATATATGTGTGCTATGATTTCTATCTTACCATATACATCTGCAGAGTTGTCTATCTATCACACACACACACCATTTACATTTCCCTCTCTTCTTGCTATTTTTTAAAAGTCATGTGCAATCACGTGTCTAGAGGAAGATACACCATAATGTAGCTTTGGTGTTTGATGTGTATAAATTGAAAAAGTCTAAAAACTTACATAAAACAACGTTCTCATTTTTTTGTTGAAATGTTTTACACATATCATAAGCGGTTATAACCAACATGATTATTTGGCTTTGGCAAATTGTGTTTGATCATTACTCGGAGAAGAATTCTTAGCAATGCAATGCAAACATGAAGGAAAGGAGGTTCTAAACACTACCCATCTTATTCTCTCTGGGTTTCCTCTTTATCGGCCAGCTTTTTCAGTAGGTGCCCAAAATGACTTTTTCAAAACCCATTAATTAGTTTTTGTTT